>NW_010973209.1:1572212-1614639 GCF_000737465.1 Haliaeetus leucocephalus | reverse complement strand
GCTCCGCTCCGCTCCGCTCCCCCCCTGCGCTCGGCGGCGCCGGGCTCCCCCGCTATATAAACCTTCCGATAAGCATCTCTCCACGGCCTTTTTAGGACGCTCCGGCTGTCAATCAGGGAGCCCGCTGCTCCCCGCCGAGCACCATTGTTACCCTGCGCCGGGCTGGGAGGATCCCGCCGATCCTCTCCCCTCCCTGCTCGCTATTTTAAGATACTGGGGTGTGTGTCTGTTTCTTTCTCCCCCCCTCTTTTTTTTTTTTTTTTGGTGCAAAAACTGGAGAGGTTCCAGATTGGGGCTGGCTTGCCTTTTTTTTTTTCCTCTCCCCTCCCCTTTCTTCTCTCTCCCCCCCCCCAGCCTGTAATTAGTTTAAAAAATTAAAAGCGCACAGCCCGCAAATGCGGGCTGCCGGCGGCGGAGCGGCTCTTCCCGAGCCCTTACAGCTTTCTCCGACCGGCATCAACCCTATTCCCCAGCCGCCAAGTGCTGCTGGAGAGTGGCAGGGGAAAAAAAAAAACCCAAAAACATAATAATACTATTTATAGGTGCCTTGCTGAAGCAAACGCCTGCCTTCTCCCGAACGGCGTTACTCAGTCCCTGGGCTGAGGTGATTTACTGGCAGATCGCTGCTTATCTCAACCGGATTTTTGTCAAGCTGAGCTTTGAGCCCCTTCTGCTGAGGACAGGCCCCATGCAGCCCACGGGGTGCCGAGGTCTCCCCGCTCCGCCAAAAGGCGTTTTTCCTGGCAGGCCGAGCCCTCGGTTTTATTTCTCTGCTCTGCGGCAGCTCCCCTGATTTGCCCCCAAACGGGGATTTTAGCCCGCGGAGAAATGACACCGCGCCCCGTTTGGAGTCGGTGTGGTTTAGCGCAGGAATCACCAGGACACCTTCTGCAGGGAAGGCGGATCAGGAGGAGTCTTCCCGATTAACCGGTTGCCGCATGGTTTTCCAGAAACCACAGCCGGCTCACAACTACTTGTGGCCGCAAACTTGAAACGGGTAAGGAGAGGCTCGTTAGGGAGATGTGCTCCCCCACCCCCCCCCAAAAAAACCCCCCCAAAAAACCCAAAAAACTTTGCAGGCTTCATACAAGGATTTAAGTATAATCTGCAAGACGTTATCAGCCACCCTTTAGGTTTCGTGCTTTGGCGATCCAAATGGTAGCAAACTCTTATTTTACTCTTAGAAAACTCAATCTGTTTTTGCAGAAGGCAACAACCATCTCAAAGTCTCATAAATGATTTAGGCAACTTTTGTTTTGCTGGTCTCTATTTTTAAAAGCCCTCAAAAATCTATAAACTATCTTTAATCTCTTTGGTAAAAGCACTATTTCTTTTTCAATTGCAAGTATCATTTGGATTTAACTTCAGAGATACATTTGCTGATTTGTAGAGCCCTAAAACCAAAAAAAGATACTTGCGTTGTCCACAGACTGTCAAAACCGGAAGGCAGATGCAAGGAAATACTATACTTTTGATATATTCTTTGAACTTTTTTTCGTAAAAACTTGGTTTTAAAAAACACGGCACAGCAAATTATATTAAAGACAAACCAAAGCATTTTGCTCATTAAACCACTGGAAAGGCATTCTCATTTAAAATAAATTGGTTCTAAATGGTTTTGTTTCTTTTTATTTTGAGAAACTAAAGCCATCTTACAAACAGGAATTTAACTAGAATGGTAACAACAACTAAGGAGTTCAAGGACTTTTTCTCCTTGATGATACAACTCTTTAAATTACTTAAACTGTTGCTTTAATTCCTAAGCAAAGTACAGATATTTAAGGAGATTTGCTGACTTCATTATCAATGTAGCTTTATGAATACTCACTTGTAAATTCAGACATAAAACATTTTAGGAGCACATTTTCTTTACCTCTTTTTCAGATTTTTTTTTAAGGAAACAGAATAATTACTAATCACATTAACTTAAGCAATTAGTGCCTGCTGATAACTATTGCAAAGAATATTTCTGAAGCAATGTCCTGAGCAAGCTACTGATTTAAACCCCGAAGCAGCAGCAAACAGCAGCAAATGGCATTTTGCTCCACCGTGTTTCCTTGGTGTCTGGGCAGTAGCTGCAGCCCCCCTACCCCCACTCCAAATTCATTTTGCATTTACTGGCTTCGCAAAACCTGACAAGACGCAGCAGAGGAACGTTTCCTAAATTGAGAGCACGATACAAGCACTGGAAATCAAAGAGTCTTCCATGAGCCTGACTAGATCCAGCCCAGAAATCAAGAGGGGAAGAAAACCGTCAGCTCACCTAACTCGCACGCAACTGACCGCAAGACGAGAGTCTCCGCGCGTCTTTAAACGTTTCTTTCTCACATCGGAAGGGCTGCATATCCAGAGATGTGGGGCTGGCACCTCTGCCCGGGCTCTAGAAACAAACACCTATGCCCTCACCAGAGCCCAGGGAGATGAACTGGCAGGTGGGATTAGCACACCCTGACATGTCTCTAGAAACTATATTTCTTTTATTAATGAATTTAAAAAAAAAAAAAAGTGGCCAGAGCAATACAGTGGGTTATGTCGTATGAAACACACACTGGCTGTCAATCAAAAAGGGGGTGCTTTGGTGAGGAATAATCAGGGGTTTTGTTTCCGAAATTAATGAAGTGGCTGGAATAGCAAACATCTGCCAAGGGGACTCAAACCCCGAGCAGCTGTTGGAGCCCCCAGTACTCTTCCCATGTAGGACAGCCTTGCTGATAAGTACTTCTCCCTAAGGTTTCTCTAGCAGTTGAGAAATGGGGCCGTATGGGAGGGTGGAAAGCAAAAGGCATGTTAGGAAAGGTTTGGAGGGCAGAAGACTTGACGCAGTTTGTGTGCGTGAGCCCAGCACCTGCACTCCACAAATGGCAGTGTGACAACAAGTTACCAGGATTTCTGCACATGCCCTTTTCCAAGAGGGAAAGGGGAGTTAATCCAAGGGGCACGATCCAGCAATTCAGTGACTGAAGCAATTTTTTATGTGTGTAAAACCAGTATCAGAATTGAGGAGGAAAATAGCACTGCTCCGAGCTTGTCAGTCAGCAACGGGTTGTTAATGATGAAGAACAGGGCGTTCAGCCCTCCACCAGAGAACTGAAAGTAGATCCTCCAGGAGGGCAAACATGTTCGATCAGGAAAGGTAATGGCAGGAGACTTTCTGAACTAGGGTTTCTGGAGACAACTTGTTTTAATTTGAAGACAATTTGTGCTACCAGGCACTTTTTGTGCAGTACTGGAACCCCACTGGTGCTGTGCACCTCGGGAAAATGATTAAGCACCTTACAGTAGACTTGTTTAGTCCCAGCACAAACATTATCATAAGAAGGTGATTAAGGCCATAGGAATTAAGCTGCTGCTGTATTACTAAATTTGTTATGTAGGTAGTACCCAAATACTTGGCTCCGCTCAGGGAAGAGTTAGCTGGTTGTGATTACTTGCTTCTGTATTTGTACGCTGCCTAGCACGCTCGGATCGTTTACCTAAGGAGAGAAATTGTCTGGTGGGTTTTAAGCTCACTAGTTTTCACATTCCAACAAGAATTTAAAATGCAACCCCCCTATTTTTTCCTGCCCATTCTGTCAAAAAAAGTGCCAAAGCCTTGAAGTGCATTGGTTCTTCTTCTGAATTCTTTTTTTCCTTATCAAAAGAGCAAAGGTACCTTTTGCAAGCCCCTAACGTTACCATGTTTAATCACTAGAAAAGTCCGTTTTCCAGTGAAATCCAACCACCTTTGAAAATAGATACATACAGACCTAACCAATCCTATTAAACACCGACACTCTGATCTTAAGCATATGCCTTTTTTCAGCATGATATTGGGCTTGATACCTGATCCAGAATAGAAAAATCAAACAGGGAGGCACAATTTGAGCCAGTGTCTTGCTCAAGGGAATACAGAGGCTTTGTCCTGTCAGCGTGAAAACTCTCAGTGCATGGAAGTCCCTCTGAGTAAAAGATCTCAGCACCCAACTCACATAAGTTTCTAGGATATGCCCGATGCCAGAGGAAATGGCACTGCCCAGGACATTATTTTTTTTTAAAACCAGGAAGAGTATAAAATCTCCCTACACGTGCACACATAGGGTAAACCCAATGATCCCCTTAATCCTTTATGTTCCCCTGATGGAAATGCTTTTTGAGAGAAAGACAGACAGTCAAACACCTCTGAGCAGGGTCTTTCCCCCATCTCCTGGAAGGCCTCTGTTAAAGCAGGATCCCATCGTAGGATGGAAGAGAAACTGAAGTGTTTGTTGACTCTGAACTTTACCTTGGCCCCTTCGCAGATGGCACTGGGCACCGAAGTGTGCGATGTAATAGAAATGGCAGAACAGAGAGGTAATTGCACATGCTCACACGCTTCATTGGCTTCAGGGAGGCTGTTGCTTCCAGCTTATCTTTACAAGCAAATTTCACTCCTGGCCTAAGTGACTGCAGAATAGGACTGCTCCAAGTTGAGCAGTTTCATTGGAATTTTCTTCCAGCTCCCAAAGCTACGGAGCCTGTCTCAAGTCCTCACAATTACATTACTTCTCCTGTCACCTTTAAATTTGTCTGCAGCCTCTTTGAGTGCCAACAGACCTCACTCTGAGCCCAACTGATTCTGCTTCTATTCCCCCTACCCCACTGTGATGCTGCAGCATTTGTGCAGTCCAAACCAGCCCTTCCTTCGCTAGCAGGTTTTGTCCCTTAATGGACAGACCTGGGCTTATGGCAGCAACACTACAAAGTAGCCCTTGATGTGGTCAGAATAAACGAAGGCTTGAGTTACTTTCTTCAATAAAATTATACTGAAAGCTGAACTATCAGTCGGGACATCTTTGTTTCATTTCTTGCTCTGCTACAAGCCTTAAACCTCATCTCCCCTGCTTAGATCTATCTTTGAATCATCTAGAAATAGAGTATAATGGTATTTATCATGTGAATGAAGCCATTGGCTAATCCCCAGATTAGTTAAGATGCTCTGCTCTAAAGTACTAGTACAGCTAATAATAATTTTTATCAGTGCTGATAGCAGGCTCAGAACACACAAGCCAGAAAGCTCATCACACAGACTGAAGTCCCTTAGAAAGGAGACACAGATATGGTTTCAGTTCTGCATGCAAAGAAACTGAGGCAGAGGCTCCTTCTGTTGACCCTCAGGGCAGAAGCCAGATCTTACTCAACATCATGCACTCTCTAGGCGCAGAGCATAATCTAAATCCCATTATTTTCCTCCTGTGACCTCATTTTTTCCCCACAACAGCACTGGGGCCTGTGAGACAGTGTCTTGATATTTTTCCAGTTACCTCTTTGCAGGGGCACACAACACCTGATCAGCTTCTCCTTTCCTAGGCTCTACTGCTACCAAAATCAAACCAGATCCTGCCATTGGCAGTGCTGGTGGTTGGAGTGGTTTCCATGAGCTCACTGGGGGCATTGCCTTGCCGCTATTCATGGCACCAAAGAACATACCAAACCGGATAGAATAAATCATTATGAATCCTGAGACAAACTCACTGGCAGAACTGAAAGCATTTAGAGAGATATTTATGGGGTGGCTCTGATTTTCTGGGTGTTGTATAGATACCACGTACACCTGAGTTTACGCCAAGAAACATATGCCATCTTTCAGCAAGTGGGGATTTGTTTTTTCATGCTATAGCTAAGAGGCTAGAATCTGGACTTGTAAACTAGGGCTAAGGAGTTTGGGAGCGGCAGCCAGGAATGTGAAGGAGCATTCTGTGTCATCCCGAGCAGTAAAACACAACAGTGGGACTTGCTTGTGTAGCAGAGCATACTGGTCATAGACAGGCCCACTGCTGAGGAAGAAAAAAAAATCTTGGAGAATATCAAAGAAGGCAATTGTTCCCGCTGCTGTCCTAACCCCAACACCCGAGGCTCCAGTTTGGGCAAAACAGATGTGCCTGGTCCCCTACTATTCATCCCAAATATTAATGGGACAATAAATAGTGTTTTCCCCATGCATCCATTTCTCCAGGCAACTCCACACTGCATAACCATCTCTTCGTCATCATCCCACCCACCCTGCTGTCCTCTCCAGGATGCCAGTGAAAACCAAGACACCTATTTTAATATGGCCAAGGTAACAAAATCTCAATTAACCCACTTTCCTAGAGGGACTGGAGCCAACGGTAAGGGAAAGCATCTGATCTCATGAGAATGAGAGTGTTTGGGATTGGAACATCTTAAAAAAGCTCCCCCAATTTTTGGCATGGAAAGCTTCCCAAATCTAACACTGCTTTACTCTTTAATCCATACTCCAGCCTAATTTGGATGAGGATCCACATGCGAATGCTCACTGCTTCATCCAGCTTTGCCTAAGGCCAATTATTTTTTTGCACAAGGCTTGCTAAATCTCTGCCAAGCTGGATGGTAGCATGTTAAAAAAGGAAAAATCAAAATATTTCCAACTCCTATAAAAGGGGCCAGGATGTTTTGGTATTCTGTGACTGATGCTTTATTCATTATTCACGAGGATTATATCTGTTTGTTTTCTTTTTTCCTACAAGGCAATTTACCTGAAAGCAGAGAAGAAAAAAGATCCCAAACCAATAGACCAGAAGAATGTCTCCAGTCTCCATAGAGACACCAGAAAAACACCATGGTCATGTGAGTTGTACACAAGAAGCCTATTCATACTGGAATGGGTGGTGTTCCAGGACGTTAAGTAATTTTGACAATCTGCCACTATCTCAGCCTGCAAGAAGCCCAGAGGGAGTTATTGATGCCATCAAGTACTGATCTTTATAAATCGTTTCTAGACAGCCTTCATCATTCAGGGCTCTGCAGGACCCCAAATTCAAACCTGCAGATGGATCTTAGCACAGCCATTCAGAAGACACCAAGACCACCATCCGCAGAGAAAGCCCAGATGCTGTGTGTGCTGTACGAACCGCTCAGGCTTCCCCTCCCAAGCAGGCTGCAGAGAGTCAGGAATTGCCTGCAAGAAGCCCAGCTATCACAGTGTGCTACAAGAGCCCATGTCTCCCTCTTCACTTACCCAGGCACCGTGCTGCTGCAATTCACTGGTGTAGATAGACTTGTACTTAATTAATACAAGGACAAACAAGGAGAGACAGGGACTCTGGGAGTCAATAAATAACAGAGCATACTAGAATTTACTGTAGCACTGCTGGGTCCCTAGGGTTCACAGGTAAGGCTAGGACTTTCATGGCCTAACACTAAGAGAAGGGCAGAGAGATTTTCAAGAAGCAGAGCATGATCATACCTATAAATAGATTCATTCCTTCTAAACAAGGAAAGAGCAAAACCTCAGCTACAGCGAAAAACCCCTTTCAGAGGTCCTGGCCAAATTTACTCTTCTGAGGTAGCCTGCTCACAGCAAAAAGGACTTGCTGTATGCATGGAAGCCAGCCAAGGCAGGGTTTGGTGCTTGAAACACAGAGGAGAGTCTCTCTCCTATTTAAAGTGCCTGATTTGACTACCTATGATGCTCAGTGTCCTTCCTCGACCTGCCACAAAGTCTGCATGAAGTTCCTACCTGTGGAACAGCTCAGGAATCAATTTTGTGGCCAGAGTTGAAGAACAATGCCATTCCCAGAAGGATTTGTTGCCTGGGTTGCAGCAGTTGGGTATTTCAACATCAGCTAGGAACCAGCACACAGCTCTGAGGGTTTAGGAGTGCTGTATCTGGGGGACTCTGCACAGACGGCTGGGCTGCTTGCAGTACGCTCAGATTCATCAGCCCCAGCTCACTCAAAACGACTTGTAACACTGAATCCCTCAGAGTAGCCTTGGACTAAAAGATTGGGCCCTGAAGAATGACCTGTCTGCACCAGTGCTGTTCTGGAGGCAAATCTGTCACACTCTGGATTGCTTAACAACAGCCAAGGCACCCACAGGAATCTGCAATCAATCAGGTTGTGCCACTGCTCACCTCCACAATAACTGGCTCTGCCTCGCTTCCCTTCTGTTTGCTGCAACATGTTTTCAGATAGAACTTTTTGGATGATCCCAGCTCCCTGTGGGGACAAGCCCTGCCCCCAGCCTAGGGTTCAAACAAAACAGCTACTACCCATGAGGAGCAGGGAGAAATCAACTGTAATTCAATTGCCATTCAGTATAATTAGGACATTAAAATACACGTAGCTGTTAAGACCATGGTGCCAATGGTTAAGCCAGAGAGCTTTTACTGTGTTATCAATATAAGTGGGGGAGTAGGACATCAAACAACTGGTACGTGTCCAATCCCCTTGCATTTAAGGAGCACCTCCAAGTTCCTTGACACAGATGTCCCACTTTTCTGCCCATAATCTCAGCTTTATGCTTGACACTGAGCTGTTTGTCTTCTCTCAAAAATGTTCTCAACAGTCCTTTTCCAATGGTTTTCTGAAAGGCCTTAATCCCTGCTACCGGGGACCTTACCACTTTTGGGAGCCTCAGACCTGGTATTAGCTGCAAACTGATCATAGGTATAGTGTTTTTCATTCAGGGCTTAACTCAGACTGAACAAATCTTGATCATGTCTGTTTGCAAGCAAGAAATGTTCTCATTTGCCTTCCACCTATGTCAAAGATTTCCTAGGGCAGGTAAGGTTCCACTCTCCAGCTTGCTGTAAACAGCAACAGCAGCAATTGAAGAGCATTTTTAACACAGAGAAGACCGCTCTCTGGACTTGACCTGAAAGCTTGTTCCTGCTATCCGTCTACCACTTTGCCACCAATCTGCCATTTCTTCCTACTCCAGAGGCATTTCTGCTTACTACACTAATATTTTATATTCAAAATTCCACCCCCACCCCCCAAAAAACCCCAACCCAACAACACAGAAGGGAAGCTCATCTTCCCCTTTCCCCATTTATAAGAAAGGAAGGGTGCCCCCACCCCTGCATTTCCACCTGCAAGCACTGAGTAGGGATCACTGTGCTAAGTGCCTTCTGCACTATAAAAAGGGGACAGGGCAATTTTAAAGAGACCTGTAATAGTTATGGTTGCTAGTTTTACTGTAGTAATAACTCAAGCTCTGAAACTCAAACCAAAGTGTTCTAGCTATTAAAATAAGTAAGGTCAATATAAAATGAGTCTATATAGGCTATGATTGTATAACATTGGTCTAAAGGATACCATGAAGACAAAAAGTCTAAGATCTTGTGGTAAGAACATTTTATTATAGGCCATGCTTCATTATATAGAGCTCTTTCTTCTCAATTCCAAATTTCAAACAAATGTAGTACTGAAAGAAGAATGGTCTAAGACTTAGTTTCTGAAGGCTTACAACTCACATGAAATCTTACTTTCATCAGCTGTGGATCCCTATTGTAGGTAAGAAAGCTCCTTATGAGCTGCAAGGGGTCAGGGAGCACTCTGAGACTCCTTCTTGATTCTTCTCTGCATCTTATTCTGTGCTTTTTATATTAAAGAAAATTATTTACCATAGTTGTAGCTCTAAAATCTAGAAGAATACTAAATGCCTAGGAAAATAGAAGCATTAAAGTAGGTATGTAGACTGGCACATGGAAGAATAGTCAAGGCTTATAGAAAGTCTTCTATTAAGTGGGTGGAAAGAGACGATTCAGCTGCAGCTAGAGAATAAACCAAGATACAAAAATTCTCATAGTAAAACAAGCTTCTTTTCAACTTACTACTACTACTTCATAGCCTGTTAGTGATTATTAGTAATGAAACAGCTTACTTCAGCCTGTTCTTTTACAGTGAGATGTCTGTTCCTAGAATGACAGAAATAGGCTTTCTTCCCTTATATAATAGAGTAGAATAACAAATAACATATAAAGGAAACATACAGCATCTCTTCTACAACTCTTTCAGAAAAAAATTCTGGGTGGGCATGGATGGGCAGCTGGGGTGAGAAGGATGGGGCTGACTAAATGGTAATAGCATCACTAGCTGGAAAGCTTGACAGTAAGCTAGCAGGTGCTTCTGTCTCGGCGTAGTGCCTGAACATGGACATTTGATGTGCAACTAATTCAAAACTCAAGGGCATGCTTTAGACACCAATAAGCAGAGCTAGCCTTGCTGATCTGGGTAGAGGAGAGCAAGTTATCAACTTTATGTACATCAGCCAGCTTACAGCAGCTCTTGGTCCATTCCAGCATGACAGTCTCCTGTCTTAGCTTTGCCTATAATCAAAGCAGCTTGTGGATGCTGTAACAGAAAGCAGGATGGGAGAGCTGTGGGCACTTGGGCATTGGAAGCATGAAGGGAGATGTGAGAGCTAAGAAGCAAATAGAGCTCTTAGGAGGAAGGAGAGGAGGTTTGAATGACACTGCATGGACGGGCCTGGCTAGGGAAAATGGGGCAGGAGGCAGATGGCTAACTCCAGTAGCTGGTCTGTGTCCCTCTTTTTTTGTGCTGCTTCTTTGACCTGCATTGGCCAAAGTAATCTATGGCATACTACCTTCACTTCAGTCTTCCACTTAACGCTTGCCGTTAGCTGCTATGTTTCCACAGACATGAGTGGGAAAACTCCCAGGGTCTTACAGAATATTAGGATTGTGAACAGGACCCAGTTTCACAGATTAATCCTGTTCCATTGCTTGCAATGGGACTATACTGATACTGGATAAAGATCTGTCTTGTGATCCAGATGAGGCAAAGCTTGAGAATAATTACCAGCTAATTAGGTCTCCATGGTCCAACTGTTCTCTTGGCTGAATCAGGATAAGTGGTTAACAAGAAAGACCTGCTCTGAGCTTAGAGCAGCATCCTTGAGAAAAGTTGCTCCTTTAAACTTCCAATGTGATTTTTTTTTTCTATATATATAGTAAAGGCTCAACAATGACAATCAAATCAGGCAAAGGACGGTGACTTAAGGTGTACCAGTAAGCCACAAATGATTGTTGGGAAAGGCAAAGAGCAGGTTAAAGGGGTTTCTGTTCCTAATGGTTTTAAGCAGAACTGGTATGGCCACATTGCTACAAGATGCTCCTGTACAGGCGTACAAACAACTCTGCCATGTTCCAAAGGGCTCTCTTGATATGAGGCAGTACTTCAAGCAGAGAGCAGTTCTGTTCATCTAGTGCCCAGTTGTCACTTTGTACACTGTACATATAAGTAACTGTAGATATGCAGCCCGGATCGTGGGCTGGGATAAATCAGGCTGGTTCTGTTTGCTTCCGCAGGGCTTAGCCAACTTATATTAGGAGATACAGGTCTCTTGGGCAAAGGTACGTGTTGTCAGCTGCTGCTTTCTGTCTCCTCTGCAGGGGATTTTTGAGGTCTTGGTGACTAGCACCTAAACAATCTGCAAAGTGGGTAAAGGTGAAGTGTTCCTGGGCTGGTGGTATTTGTGAATGTTACCCCATTGCACTTCACAAACAAATAAATGCTCTCAGCTCTAAAATGAGCACTTACAACTGTTGTAAATACATGCAAATAGAAGAGGATGACGATGTTATCCAAAGACAGACTGATTGGAAGTCCTGGACTTTTTCTAACCTTTTCACACTCCACTGCAAACTTGAAGAGCAGCTTGCAGGTCAGAGTAACAAACCTGTCTTCCGTGACAGACTTCAGTGGGATCTCCAGAGCCTTGCTTCCATTGGATATGGACTCGCTGTATTGGTGGTAGGTAGAGGTAGGTCAGCACAGCTTCACTAATTTTTCAATAAAGTTATCAATATCCATCAGCTGAGAATCCCCATTTTGCATATCCTGCTGCTAAATCTTGCTGGTATTGTTGTGGTGGGTGCTGACAGTCTGTCTGAGGCACTAATGAACCGGTCATTAAAATGCTAAGTTTGAGAAGACCGTTTGTCAAACACAGGGTGGTGTGTGTGGTTAGAATAGATAGCACCATAGAAACCCAGATGCTGGCTAAAGAGGCAAGAAAACAAATGTCCCTTTGGTCTGCTTCAGCCTCAGATGCCATCCAACCCATGTTCAAACATCCAGACAGGGCTGCTGTGTTCTTATAACCAATTGACTCTCCCTTTTGCAAGTGTTGGGTCACAGACATGTGGGTTATTCATGTTAAAAGACAGGCAACACAACTCTTCCATAAAAGTCCAACAGACAGACACATTAACCCCTGTAATCCCTTCCTGTGGTGTATATGACGCCACCTAGATTTATTAATTAAACCCTGTTATCCGGTGGCCACTGTCAATTAAGTGTTTCCTTGTAACGTGTATAACGAGGGCTCATTCATTAGCAAATGTTTCCATTACATTTAAGGCTGTGAGTCTCTCTGAAGACTTCTTTTTCCCCCAAAAGAGGTACAGAATTTGTTGTGGTTTGAGATTCTGGGTGAAGGGAGGGGATGGAGAAGTAAAAAACAGGAGTGACAGATAATGGATCTGTTGCTAAAATGAACAATTAATAAATGGCCATTGCTGTGCCCTGGGAAGGCACGGTGCTATCTGCAAACAACTCAGGAGAGTTTCAGGAGATGGATGCAATTCTGGGCTCTGCCACTTGCCAGCCCTGTGACCCCAGAAAAGTTGTAACACACCCCTACCTTTTTTTATTGCTGTTCTCTGCTTAGACAGCTCTCTGGAGAACTGCGTGTACAACTGAAAAGAAGCAACCTTACGTGTGGGGCCTGCATCTTGATCAATGTCTCTGAAATGTAGCCTCACTGAATAGTCTCTTCAGGTGGCCAACAGTGGTGAGGTCTGACGTGTTTCTGACTCAGTAATTCATTGCAAGATTTGTGGTGCTGACACTCTTAAAGTACCAGCTTCCTAAGTTATGTTACTAGAAATATAATCACATCTCTGTCAGATAAACTCTGACTGCTGAGAAACTACACCACTGAAAGACTGAACAAAAAAGCACAAGAAGCTTCTTTCAAGCAGCAACTGTAATAATAAAAACTTCATGATTTTAAATGAGTACTTAAAATCCCATCAGACCTGATGTGATTTTCAGATCATTGGGTTTTGGTAAAACTGATCTAATAGAATAATTAACCCACTCTGAATGTTACCAAGAGTTCTTTCCAGCAGCTGCCTCAAGAGAAAGAGGGAAGGGACTAACTGAAACTAAACTTTTTAGTAGGTACATGCCTGCTGGTTGTGCTAGAGCAGCTGTTGGGAGATGGAGCTACAGTTCCCCCTTCTGGCAAAATTTGCAGTTGCAAGTCCTTTTTAAAAACGGGATTTAAATTTAAAAAAAATTATATATTCAATTAATCTAAGGCTGGGCTAGGGCTCCTTGTGAATAAAGTTCAAAGCTAAGTATGTCAGACAAATCACAAAGTCTGCCTGTCAGGGAAAAAAATAACCAAATCCTATCTGGAGATAACTGACAAATAGCTGAAGAAATTAAACTCAGCCAGTAACTTGTTGGCTAACTTAACCCTAGTAATGATATTGTTAGTGCTGCAGTGGTGTTATGTCTTTGTACAATGATCTTAAACCTTTAAATTTACTACACCGGCAAGAGAAAGCGAAGCTGCTTCTAGAGCTTCTTTAGTTGCCAGAGGCCAATTGCAGAGCCTGGAATTAGATGGTAGTGGAAATTTGGATATCAGTCTGAAAAGTTACTGGGTGGTGTCCCTATGTTGTTCCCTGCTTGTTGGAGTGCTGCAGTAGGCTGTTGCAAGCCAGCACTGAGGAACGGGGTCAGCAGCAAATCCTGAAAGAATCCTGCAGAAAAGATTTGAGTTAGATGTTCCCCCTCTCCCAGGTCCTCTGCACCCAGGCTGAGTGAATGAGCTGTTACCATTGAGCACATGGAAAAGACGACCTTATCGAATCAAAATCACTGGGAAAAAAAGACAATACCATCTGGCTACTTCTGAGAGAGCTAGAGACCATGCTGGCACTATCTAAGGCAGACTGTACACTCATCCTTCCCCACGCATTCCTGGGACATTTCTAATCATAACTGTGAATGGCATCCTGCGGTGCCTTTCTGGGATCAGGTTCCTCTCTATAAATGCCCAATCCTGTGTTTGGAGGCAGCAGAGCTCCGACTGAAGTCCGTTGCCTCACTACTCTCAGAGCTGCTATTTCAGAGAGGGCCCATTAATAAAGTTTTTAATAGAACGTAATTTAGATTTTTAGAGTATTGTTGTATATATTCAAAGTCGCATTTTTTTAAGGAAGCCAGCAAAAGACAGCAAGTATAAAATGACGTATTCGTTGTCCCTTCTTCTGAATCGTTCTACAGTAACATATGCATATAATCAATTATGGAGAGCAAAAAATAGGATTATTTTTAAGAAGCCCGCTTTACTTTTCCCCCTTTTTAGTGTCGGCATGTTCACACAATTCAAAATGGATCGAAGTGATAACGAGTAACTCAGCACATGGCCCTGTCTGCTCAGTTTATTATCATGCATTCCTATCTGACTATCTAATCTAAGATACTTTTAAAGGACCCATCATCAAAATATCCAAGTGCTGCCACAGGATCTAATTACTAATCTTCAGGAAGAAACACTGGCTTTGCTGCAAAGTTGGAATAAACCCCACTTAAATCTTTATGAAGCAGAGGGGCAGAAGGCTGCAAAGCATACGTGTATAAAACATAAAACTGTCTTTCTTGTGCATAAGTCTGTGAGCACTTGATGCATGACGCAATATAAAACTATTGTTCTATCAGAAACGATGGTGTTATTTTACACTGCACGAGACCATGAGTCATTAAAACTGTGTTGTACCATGTCCAAGAAATGGTTTATATTGGCCTGTGTTATTCATCACTTTCTTTATTGGTTGGCTTTTCTTTGAGCATGTTACCACAGAATTTGAGTGCCCTACAAGTACTAGTGGATTCACTCTCACAGCATCCACAGATAACGCAATGCTATCATTTTCTTTACATGTGGGGAATTGGAGGCAAAGATGAAGGATGAGATTTGTCTAGGGAAATAAGAGTGATTTTTCAGGGCAGCACTCTAAATGCAACCAGATGTCTTGTGTCATAGTCCTTCCCTGCAGGATCTTGACTCATCTAAATAGAGCATTTTCCCTTGTCTCCTGACAAGCCAAGGACAGGTTCACCAGCTGGACCGAATAAAATCATAGCCAACGTCTGTATCCTTCTGCTCAAAGAAGTTATTAAAACGCTTAAGGTGCAATAGGCTCACATTAACAGTGTTAGATACAGACTTTGTTGCTTGCGATATAAAAAGGAGGAACAGAAGACTAGGGAATGAGCCTGGGGTGAGTCTTTTATGCTTGTTATAGAAACCATCTTGCCTAATTCTAGGTCTCTCCTTTCTTCTGTTCCTGTGTCACTGCCAGTCTTATACTCGGTTCCTGCCCATCAGGAATATCAGGAATATCCTGCGTATCCATGTTCCTGGACAGTTCTTCATCACAGACAGGAATAGGCTCATGAATCACATCCATGTGTCCCAGAAAGAGAACCTAGCAGTCTTCACTCCAACTCAGTCCGCACAGAGTTCCTCAGCTCCGTTTGATTTCCGTCAGTCAAAGCATGATCTTCCTAAAACCACTGTATAACTGTGGGTAGGCACAGTCTGATTTACAGTTTGTGTGGACTGGGTCAGTCTGTAGCAGTGTGTTTGCAGCTAAAAACTAAACCATTATTGCCAACTTGACTGTAACTGAAATTCCACTCTCACATCACACCAGTATAGCTATGTTTCTAAACAAATGTATATAGACAGGGCTACCCAGTCTCATCTTAGTAACTGCCATCCACTTTCTCCCATGGACAGAAGTATAACCTGCATAATCTGAACACCAGCCCAGCCTTCTCTTCCCATTATTCAAATCACACTCCCTACCAAGCAATAGCAACACATTTATAGAGTTAAAGCACATACCATAACGTTATCCAGTCAGCTCAATGCAGATGTCCTTGAACTGCTCTGGTTAGTAATGTGGAGGAGAAACAGCATCTTCAGAAAGGCATCCACACAGCCTTCATTTGATGGCATCCTGAAACAGAGAATTTACCCATCTGCTGAGATGTGCCGCTACAAAATAAAAGTTTTACATCTAATTTTAATGCATTCAGCTTTAGCATCTAAGTGCTGATTTAATAAGACTATTTGGAATTTGATTTCTAATGTTACAACTTCTACTAATTATTTTGCTTTTTAGTGCATTTATAAAAGTGGTTTTAAAAAAATATATATAATTTTGCAAACTCTTAGACAGAGCAGGATTAATCATCTATAAAAAAGTACACTTGTCACCGGAAAGCCTTTTTAAAACGTCCAGCTTCGCTCCCTAGTCTTGGTGGCCTGGAGGTAGCAAAGGTGCTTCTACCCTGCCAATCTACCAGAGGGAACACGGATGAGCCAAGCTGCACAGGTAAAAAACACAGAGCTGCAAAATGCCAGTTCACCACTCTCTACAGCCATGCCTTTCCAACAGAAGACCACCAGATGGCAATCCTCCAGAGCAGAGCCTCAGAGCCAGCATACGAGCGTAATAACTGCTGCAACATGAGTCAAGAGCACTCTCAACCCAAGGAAACCTGAGAAAATAAAAGACCAAATGTGCCTGACCTTTGGTGATTAATTCTGGCTGAACTTCTGTACCATAATGGGCAAAATCATCACCGCATGCCCTCTTCTACCTCTCATTTGTCTGTCTTTCCCACTCTGTTATTACTATTATAGCTATTTTTATTTTGGAAAGCAATAGTTACTTTTAATAGGATGGCACCCAGCTGGGATGAGCACCCCTTGTGCTGGATGCTGAATCACCATGCAATAAAAACTGTCCCTTTCACCATGATTTTATAATCTAATGTTACTCTGTTTCCCTGGGGGCACCCCCACAGACAAAGTAGCAGCTCCTGTGCAGAAGTCAGAAGGAATACTGCCTACCTGTTTCATACCAGATGGTTTGCATAGTACAGGGAAGGGGCTTGAATGAGCATGAATAACACTTTTCCTGTTACTCTTCTTCCTTCCTGTATTCTCCCATAATTGTATCATTACATTTGTTACTTTAAAAACACTAAAATATAAACCAATCTCAGCCTAGGAGTGTTCATGCTGGGAAGGTATCCTGGTTTCAGCTAGGATAGAGGCAATTTTCTTCCTAGTAGCTGGTATAGTGTTGTGTTTTGGATTTAGTATGAGAACAATGTTGATAACACACTGATGTTTCAGTTGTTGCTAAGTATCCCAAGTTAAGGATTTTTCAGTTTCCCATGGTCTGCCAGGGAGCAGGTGTACAAGAAGCTGGGAAGGAGCGCGGCCAGGACAGCTGACCCAAACTAGCCAAAGGGATAGTCCGTATCATAGAACGTCATGGTCAGTATATAAACTGGGGGGAGTTGGCCAGGAGGGGCGGATCACTGCTCGGGGACTGGCTGGGCATCAGTCAGCGGGTGGTGAGCAATTGCATTGTTCATCACTTGTCCTTTTTGGGTTGTATTTCACTCTCTTTTTATCTTCCTTTTCATCAACAACATCATTATTATTATATTTTAATTTTTATTTCAATTATTAAACTGTTCTTACCTCAACCCATGAGTTTTACTTATTTTCGATTCTCCTCCCCATCCCACCAGGGGCAGGGGGGAGGAGTGAGGGAGCGGCTGCATGGTGCTCGTTGCTGGCTGGGGTTAAACCATGACAGAAGGACAAAAGCAGGCCTTTAATGACACTGGGACTGAGTGCATAAACTATCATTTAAAAAAAAAAAAATCAATGATGCAAAGCTTAGCAAATCAATCTCTTAAAACCCAGATGGAGAGGTGGTGTTACCCTGAAGATGGGGAAAATGAGAAAAGTGCCTGCAGTCAGTACCAGAAGGGCCTTCGGGCTCCTGAGTTCAGGGTTCCCAGAGCTGAACCCTTCTGCCTTCTGAGTCCTTCCCCACAGAGAGAGATCATCCAGGATGCCAAGCCCACAGTCTCCATTTAAAGTCATCTTTCTGCTTTGTGGAGTCTTACTGCTGTAAATGCACTGTCCCACCTCTGCTCTCTTGCCACCTGCATCATGCAAGGGTCTGAACTTAGCTCTGGAGTTATAAAATATTCAGCAGAAGTGAAGGAGAGCTGAGATGGAGCTGGATGCTGTGTCAAACAGACAAGGAACAGCAGGGGGAGGCATCAGGCCAGACATGAGAATAACCAAGAGAAATGCCCTGCCCTGTGCTGTTAGACAAGTTAATCATTAAGGTCCCTGTGGGTCTGCGTGTCTCCCACTCCCATCTTCCACTGTGGGAGACAGCGGGCCCTGGAAATAATTGTGCATTAGGAAAGAAATGATTTTACAGGCAATATACAGAGACAATCCTTTGTGCTCTTGTCAACTGCACAGCTGTGCACATCTGTGAGATCTTGAAAGGACAGAGTTACTGGAGGGACATGTAGAAGTCTGCCCTTTGGGTGTACTTTGGAATGCTGCTGATCTCATCCCCACCATTCAAGTCTAAAGGAGAAAGACAAGGATGCCACATGCATCCCTGGAAGAGGATGTAGCTCTCACCCTCCCAATGCATGGATGCTCTCAGCAACCAGAGGTTCTGAAAAACACATCTGGAATCACTTACAGCAGCATCTGGAAGCTGTCATGAACTGCAATGAGACACAGTTGTTTAATTATTCTGGGTCCATATCCTTTGCCACTGTGAAGCTGTCAGTGGCCATTCAACCTCCTCGGCACGGATCCCAGCACACCATCCCTGCATGCTACTCATCACATATAACACTTGTGATGGTATGAAGGAAGCATCAACTTTATCTTCAGCCCTGCCCTGATGGCATCCAGCACAAGGAAACAACTACGGGAAGTTCACTGTTACAGCAAGAGGAATGAAATAAAAAGGAAAAAGTCTTAAATACTCAAACAGCCTAGAACAATAGCCCTATAATATTCATAGTTTATCTCGCCACCAGACACAGATGAAGATTTCATTCCACAGCATCAATCTGTTCTTTCATAAAGTCCATCACGAAATCTCTTTGCAGCAGCTGTATGGTTAACAGTATCTTATGAGATATCCTGGAAGAGGAAAGGAGTATGAAAGTACCCAGGACAGACTTCTACTTTACCATTGTATTCTCAGTACCTCATGCTCTCTTACCAATATAGAATAGATGGACTTTTTGTGGAAGATGTTTCTTTTTGTTTCCCTATCTCTTTACTGGCATCTTTGCTTGCTCCTGGAAGTGAAGGAGTTAAGCAGACTGTACTGTGCATTTTAATCATAGCACAAGGGGACAGAAGCTAAGGATTCTTGCTCATTATCCCAGTGCTGAACTTCAAGGTTCAGCTTCCTCTGGAATCGTTTGCATCTTCCCTTTCCGTTTGCACCTTCCCTTTCCGCCTCCAGCAATGCCTCTGAGGTCAGTGTCTTGACCCAGGATGGATGGGATTAGAGCAGGAGGGAGGCTGATGCCTATGCTCAGTCAACTGTTTCAGAGTGGGATGGTGCTCCCTGTGCTAACAGGAAGCAGAGAAACGTGAGAAAAAATGGAATGAAAATAGTGGAAACCAAACAAGAATGTTGAGAAGTTCTGGGGAAAAGAGCAAACATGAAAGTATGTGGGATACAAAAGGACAGAGTGCACTCACGCAACAGTGGTTCCAGGGGCGCAAATGAGATGTACAGAAAATGCAAAGGAATGATAGAGAAATCATTAAACCACGACCAAATTCCAAAGGATACATCTAAGAGTTCAGCTCATGCTGCAATAAACAGCCAGATGGCTGTGTATCCCAGAGAGACGCTGCTGGGAAAGGAAATGGAGAGGGAAAGAGGGCGAGAGCAGGGTCACTTACACATGACTCTTCCATTCCCAGTGAAAGAGGAAAAGGAAACGTAGATTAAGAGGTCTTCATGGCCCGAGCACTGCCTGAGCCAGGAGGCAGAAGAAGCCAAAGAATGTCTTTGAACCTCTTGTGCTCACATTTTTTTCTTGCCCTCTTCCCTTCTCATTCTCTCCCACCATTTCAGTTCCCTCTTTTCTTACTTGCACATGACCCCTCTCTCCATTTCTGACAGTCTCTCTGCACTTTTTCAGAGGCCCAGGCTTTATAGCACCCTAAGCCATGTGTCAAAGTCTCACGTCCTCTCTTCTTCTGGTGCTCCAGAGCGGGGTCCCTCACAGGTCGTGGTCAAACAAAGGGGAAGCAGTGAGACAAGCCTTTACTCTTACAAAAAGTGCTCTCAGGCAGCCCCAGAGGTCCACAGGATCTCCTGGATTCATCCTCCCAGTGAAAAGTGGAAAAATCAAACACTCTACTAGGCATACAGGCTGGACTTCTCACACCAAGACAGTTATGGCAAATACTGTGAATTTAGGATTGCATCAGTTAGCTCAAAATAGGATACCTTCTTGTAGTTCTTGACACCCTCAGTGCTCATTATGTGATCCTGAATAAGTCATCTACCCATCTCAGTTTCCTCAGTTCTGAAACAGGGAAGAATGCTGACCTTACTTTGTACAGGACCCCCAAGATTGCGTGTTGAAAACATGAAACCAGTTTAAAGAAACATTATTGGATGAATCAGCTGCTATTAGTGTCTTCTCTAACTAAGATTTTAAAAGCTTCAGTCCTTCAAGCAGCTGCAAAAGTAAGAAACATCAGTGAATTTCAAAGCAGGAGGGTTTTGTTGTTGTTTGTGTTTTTTACTGGGCTGCTTCTGGCTTGAGCTGTAGGTGTTACACACTGAATACGGATTCTTTTATCTTATTCAGCTAGGGTGCATCAAAGACAAGCTCACACTGAAGGCAAGAGAGATGAGAGATTACTCTTTACACATCAGTTAGCCATTCACAGACAGCCCTGACCCTGCAGGGTGAAGGGCAGCAGCAGGAAAGGCAAAAATCACAACTACCTGGTGCCTCAGCCAGCTGGCAAACCAAAATCAAACTTAAAAAAAACCAAAACAACCCACAATATTGTTCTGTTTTGCTTTGATAAGCTCCTTTTCATTGAATAGTATTCTATTACCTGTACAGAGGCCCTGAGTCTTCAATTAAAATTAAATTACTATGGGAAATGAGGGAGCTGTGTTATATACAAAGTGGCTGTCTAAAAGGCACACAAAGTTTGGACATTGAATCAACATTAACCGAGTCCTTCTACTGTCTCTGTAGTTGTTAAAATTCTCATGTGGAATAAATCAACAGAAACTGAGCGTCCCATGTACAGCTATAGACTCTAACCACTACTGCAAAGCTAGTGCATGGGTGTGCAGCATTAGACCTCCTCTCTGCTCCTGGACACACCGCTGGCTTGTGTGACATTATTCTGCCAGACTGCACGGTGCTCAGACAAAAGGGACTGGAGAAGCTAATGGAAAGTAAAATAGTAGGAGCAGTATGGTATTATCACTGGGAATGCCAATGGGATTCCTGGAGAAAACAGTACCAGAAGCCATTACTCCGGACATATTCCCAGTCTGGCTGTAAATGGCTGACAAAGTTTGTTCCACCCAGGAATACAAAAACTTAAGAGATATTACCTACGAGCAAAGGGAGACGGCTGTCTAGCAGAGGGAGACACAAGAAGCAGGTTGCAGGTTACACTCCCTTCACCAACCTGGTTAATATACCAGGCTGATTTATCCAAGCTTTAAAAAAAAAAAAAAAAAAAAAAAAAAATCTATTCAGGTGTCCTGGTTTTGGCTGTGATAGAGTTAATTTTCTTCCTAGTAGCTGGTATAGTGTTATGTTTTGGGTTCAGTATGAGAAGAATGTTGATAACACACTGATGCTTTTAGTTGTTGCTAAGTAGTGTTTATACCAAGTCAAGGATTTTGCAGCTTCTCATGCCCAGCCAGCAAGAAGGCTGGAGGGGCACAACAAGTTGGGAGAGGACACAGGCAGGGCACCTGACCCAAACTGGCCAAAGGGGTATTCCATACCATGTGACATCATGCCCAGTATATAAACTGGGGGGAGTTGGCCTGGAAGGGATCGCTGCTCAGGAACTGACTGGGCGTCAGTCAGCACGTCATGAGCAATTGCACTGTGCATCACTTGTTTTGTACATTCCAATCCTTTTATTATTATTATTGCCATTTTATTATTGTTATTATTATCATTATTAGTTTCTTCCTTTCTGTTCTATTAAACTGTTCTTATCTCAAGCCACAAGTTGTCCTTTTTTTTTCCCAATTCTCTCCCCCATCCCATTGGGTGGGGAGAAGTGAATGGGCAGCTGCATCGTGCTTAGTTACCAGCTGGGGTTAAACGATGACATCAGGAAAGGGAAAAAAACACTAGTTTTGCTTTTTTCCTCTTTGCTCTTTACACTGCCTACTTTAGGTGGAATAAGGTAGTCTTTCTTCTAAGCTTTTTATTTTTAGCATCACTGTTTGTAAATTATTTTTCCTTTTACACATGTCTACCTTTACAAGGAGATTAAAGTCTGCTCTTAGGAAGATGTTGGTAATACTTCTGTCCCTGGGTGCTTGAATGGCAGGGTGCAGTACTTTGAGAAGTCAGCATTTTTAGGGCTGTTTGCTTTCATCCTTGCTTTGAATCTGTTTTAGAACCTGCTGACTAAGCAGGGAAAATAAAGAGACCAGGTGGGGGGGCTGTCTGAAGTAGGAGGAAGACAACAGACTACTGTAACACCTTGTTAAAGGATCTCTTTTATACTGAGACTGCTAATAATGTTGCAGATGGTTTTACCATCACTTCAATCCCATAAGCAGGAGCTGAATATTAAAAGAAAGAACAGTTTCATGGATAAAATAGTAAACCACATACTGCAAACTGTAAACCAGGTACTGCGACTTTTATATATCATCTTTAGTAAGTCACTATGTGATAACTCATCCATAGAAAAAACAATTTTCTTTTCTGTCTTGCCTTTTGAAGATGCATGCTCTTTTGGTGTCTCACATGAGCCACACAGCATCTACCCAGTGGGACTGCTATGTCTCTAAACACCACCACAATGAGAAAAACAGTGGCGTGGGCTGAATCCTGGAACACAAAATTTGGCCATGACTGTATCATTTCTACTCAGCAGACAGGCAGATTGCTTCTGGCACCTTTAAGAGCAGGAGGCCTGTTTTACTGACTGGCTCAGATTCCAGATCCCCTAGAGCAATAGAAATTGAAATGCACTGTCCAGAAAGATTTAATAAAATAGTCGTTCACCCACAAAGATGGGCACCAAGCCATTCTCACTTTGCCTCTGCCTAGCAGCATACCTTGGCTGACAGGTGATCAGAGTCCAAGAAAGTCAGAACACAGAAAGAAGAATAATTCTTCTGAGTCAAAACAATTGCAGCATAGAAAACGTTTGCATTTCTGGGCTGTAGCAGTAACTGAGACAGATGCATTTCTCTCTGTCTGCCACAGCATTTGCAGTATTTCATACTACAGGACAGCTCAAGCTATGCAGGCTTTTCAATGGAATTTGCCCTAACTTTCTCCCAGTCCTGCTTTTGAACAGAAGTCCCTACCTGCCTCATTAGGATATAAAAAATTTTAACTGCATCTTTGTTGGAGTTCTCCTTGACTTGCTTAATGAGGTATAGGGTATTTTTATTATCATCATCTGTTTTGAAGAAGCATCTAGGATTGCCAGTCATAGCCCTGCAGTACCAGCTGCTGTACACATACAGAAAAATGGCAACAGACTTTCCCCAAGAAGTTTATCTGATCAGACCTGCTGAATCCTCCTTGTGACCCATACACGGCTGGCTCCTACACCTTCAGAAAGTGGTTTCTGCTTACAATTATATTCGTTCTCTGGAAATAAAGCCAGTTCATACAAAGTTAAGCTCCCCTAAACCATCAAGCTGGAAAACAGACCTAGGTCTTTTCTCACTTTGAACAGGAACAGGTTTAGGTCCATTACAACTGGTGAAAACTTCCCAGGGGATAATGCCAGTTAATTGGGAGGAACCTTTCAGATGCTCTTTCATGCTTCTTAAAATTGTGTCATTTAGATGTCGCACTTCAGCCCTAAACTGGACACTGGACAGCACAGTGATGATGCAAAAAAAACCCCAACAACCAACCAACCAAAAACCCCAAAGCAGCTTGCTAAAATCCATGCTTTTATCTAGGGCTCTCGGATACATGGGATTTTTGTTGTTGTTGTTCCTTCCAGGAAATTTTATCTGAGCAGAACTGGAGAACACATACACTTTCCTGGGTTTCTGGATGTCCAGCAGCAGCTTAGATCAGGTAGTTCTGTGTCCATGACTCCTGAACATATCCTTTGGGTATGTAAAACTCATCCCTACAGCACCTGCAGAGCAAGACTAACGCTTCCAGGAAACTCTGGAGCTATTAAGCATGTAGCTCACAATCGGCATATGTAGAGTGAATCCATGGTGTTCATGATGTACTATACAGAATGCCTGAACAAAAACATGGCAGTCCCACACCTCTCCAGCAAGACAAACACCATCGTTGTGAGATGGAGTTTGCTAAAAGGCTACTCATCTAGAAACCAAGCACGTTAACTGTGCAGACATGTTATTCTGGGGCTGGGATCCTCCAGCTGTCTCTGTAGGGTGGCTTATATTGTTCTATGCTGGGACAAGCCCCAACAATTAGAAATATGTTGCATGGTTCCAGTCTACCCTTTGGCAGCTGCTTGGGTCCTCTCCTAGATCCAACAGTCCTCAGTTTGAGCAGCCTCTTCAGTGTGAGTCAGCAGGAGCTGTGGGCATTCACCACCTCGCAGAACATCACATGCTGCCCTTGCCAGCCCCACTGTCCAGATTCTCCATCTCAGGGGAAGTTTTACGGCAGTTGTAGTCACACCTTGCTTCTGTAGATATGCCCGATCCCCACCTTTGAGATGCATCAACACCCTGAAGAACTGCTACAGTTATCTGTTTCAATAATAATTTTCTAAAAATAGAAAGGACCAGTCTTTTCAGCTGATTTTAATGATGTTAGTCATCTTTGGCTTGGCACAGGGTTCGGAGACCTTTCTTTGTGTTTCCCTCCTTCCCCTTTCAGGCACTGCAGAACCTTCGCATAAACTCTCACAGTAAATGGGCTCCTCTCTGGGATGGAGACAACTACTGAACATCCAAGTATTGAAACAAGCCTTATAAGGCACTTTGTGCTTATTCATGGAAAGCAACAAGAGGACAAAAGTCTCTCTCTTCCTCCTCTCTCATCAGTAAATATGTTTATTCCTCAATACATGAAAGAGTAAGTGGGGCAAGGAGCAAAGGGAACAGAGAGATCTCTGAAATGAGTAAAGACATTCCAGTAATTGAACAGCTCATATTTTGACACACTGAGTTATTAAATTTTGAGAACTGATGAAATATCTCTCTAGACATAGCACTGCTTCCTGAGTGCCAGGATAAATACCAGAGCTTAGGCAGCCTGATTTTCAACACAGATACATTGTCCATGCCCACAGGCAAGCCTACAGTTGCTGCTGACTGAGAAAACGTTTAGGAAAAGGCCTAAAAAGGAGAAGGTGGCTCTGAAGGTAATGGAACCACACTTGCTGCACACATGCCGATGGATGCTGTTCAACCGTGGCTTAAAGATCATTAAATTAGAGCCTGTACCTCAACATTCCTGTGAGCTCTTCCATTTCGTACTGATTTTACTGAAAGCTGAAGAACCTCCTCCCACTCAATCCCCTCCTCCAGTTTCTATAACCTGCTGCATTTCTAGCTCTTTTCTGTTCCAACGGAAACTGAAGGGACCACTCCCACAAGCCAAATTTAGCACTGTGCATCACTACCTAAGTATACACTTGGATTTTGGCTTGCAACCTGAAATATGCCTTGGATCTGACTAGACTGCAAATTTAATATTTCACAATGTATGTAACTAAATTGTTTCTACCCCGCAGATAGCTGGGAGCATCACTGTTAATAACTAATAATCATCCCTTGCACTACGTAGCATCTTTCATTCAAGAGTCTCAAAGCACTTAATAAGGAACAATTAATTAACCCCGTAACACCTCACTGCTGTAATTAAAGCATCTATATAAGGAACAATTGCACCACCAGTGATTCCGGTTCCAGTAATTTCATCAAAATGCAGCAGATATGTCACAGCAGTTTGTCGTGCAATGCAACAAACAGTAGCAGCCTTAGAAAGATCCTAAAGAGTTCTGTATTAGGCTCTGGAGAGAGATTCAGAAAAGGAGAATGCATATAGTTAATTCATCAATGTTACAGGATTTCTGCACAACACGCTTTAATACTTCTCATTTATAGATACATTAATCACCAGTATAATTTTGTTCATCACATTCACGTTAGGTTACAAGTACCCTGTAGAATCCCCATAGAAGCCTCAATCTACAATTCCCATAGCAAGGGTCAAGTTTATGGATCAGTTAGGCAAGACTGCCACGAAGGTGGCAAATGAGTTTGGGTGTCTAGCTGATGCCTTATGAAATACCTTTGAGACTTTCAGGTTAAAAAAGAAATAGCATCAACGAGCATGTAAAGTGCTATTATCTCAGCGTCCTGGATATTACATTTGCATTCCAGAGCCCAGGGCATTAAGCGAACAACAGCCATTGCCTCACAGCCATAAAGGCCCCTTAAGGTCCAAGTGTTTATTAGACACTCTCAACAGGCTGGTTTGGGGATACTTCATGTTTCATTATCAGTTTGGATGAAGAGCTGTCCCCCATCTCTTCTTTTGCTAGTGCTACCCTTTTATACCTCCTTTTCAGTAACAGCTGTCCTATCTTCCCATATAAATTATGACATTTTATTCCAAGATGAAGGAAAAGGGAATTTGTCCCTTTAGAGAGCTTTCCTCTGCACACAATGCTTTAAGGCATCTGCCTAGATTTATATAATCCGACGGTTTAAAGATGAAACAGTAATAATAATCATAATGGCAAGACTTGCCATTTTTTCCAGCAGCTCTCAAAGCAATGCAGTGTTCTTCAACATTAAGTCTTAGACCATTGCCAGTGTTCTTGTAAACGGGAAATCTTAAGCACACTGTGGTTGTCAAAAGGACTTGCAGGGTGTCACAGGAGTCAGCAGCACATTTAGGAACAGTGTCCAAATATCCAGACAATTATGGTAAGGCCTAATTTTTCCTTATTCCTTTCCACTACGTGATCAAAGTACGTTTCCAGTGTGCTGGTTTATAAGAAGCGGCTGTACTTCATGCCTTGCTGCTCGCTCTCTCTTTCCAAGCCCACATACCATAAGACTGGATCAATACCCAATGCTGCAAGGATACTCTAAAGCAGTGCTTGAAATGCTAAACCTTGCGATGTCATACCCAAGATTTTCACAGGGCGCTGGACCACAGTAATAGAAGACTGCTGATACTGAGTTATCTTGTATTGTTAGGCAAAAACCACACAGCAATAAGAGACCAAAATCTTACCAGGTATAATTTAGCGTAGTTTTATTGAACCCAGAAACTCTAGACCAACTTAAACCAGTCAAAGCTATGGTAGCAAGGCTCCAAGGAAGTATTTAACATGCATAAAACCATCAAGATCCGGAGTTTCATCAAAATAGAAAGACAAGTATCTTGCTTCAACACTTAAGGCAATCTTTGGAAAAGGTCCAAAACAAGACTGGGGGTGAGATTTTCCCCACACACTCACTCTATTGCCTAAACAAAGGAGAGCCAGGTTATTTCCATCAAAGCTCTGCCTTGTGCTATACAAAGAGCAGAGTGAGTTCTGGCAGTGCTTGGACCTGAAAGGCAACATTGTTAGAGTGACAATGTGACAGCCAGTCAGCAATAAAAGCATTAACCCAAGTCTGGGTTTGTATTGCCCCAGATCGCTGCAAAGGCAGCAGAAAAGAACAGTGACTTCTGGGCTTGGGAGGCTGAGAACGCACCAGCTGTAACTTCAGCTGTATGGGTAACCACTACTTTAAAGTTTTAGAATGCTTCATAGACCAATTCCTCCTGAATAGGAAACTAATGAGTGGCATAAAATGTGCTGTTAATCAAAAGCTTCTAAAATGCCAAACCTTCTACATGCTTCGGCTCAAGTCAGCAGTTCTGCAGGGCTTGGTTTAGGCTGCAAACCAGCCCGCAGCCTCTGGCAGCAGTGTTCAGCTATTTAGAAAGATGTTCAGCCAGTATTTAACCCACTGTTAAGAGACATCCACATCTTGTTTAAATTTATCAGACAGCTTGCTCCTGCTAAGAAACATTTGACATGGCAGAGCTCTGTCAAACAGCTCAGAGGTTGTGGTTTCTGTCTAGAGGACCCAAGCCAATGTTAAAAACATATAAGGAGCACTCTAGCTCAGTGTGAAGTCAAAGAAAATGCAGCTAATCTATCTCAAGAAAAGAAGCAGCCTGCAGTGCTGTGCAGAAACAGGCCCCAAGTTCTCAGGTCATAACAGAATCCATAAAGCACAGGGTCTGTCTTACAAAAGGATGCGTGCCTCTTGCAGATCAAGAGGCATCGCCTACATTTACCATCAAGGTCCACTGTTCAGTACGTCAAAACAACATGCTGGAAGAGAAGAATGTTGTTCTGTTTTACAGAGCTAAAGCTTTCGGTATTCATTTCTGCCTTGATGCAAACAAAGCAAGCAAACCCCATCCAAAGCAAAATTAACTTCCTTGCTATTATGGCACATGGGACAAAGCAGCTAGTCAAAACTAGAAAGAAAAAGGGCAGAAAAGGAGACCAAATAAGCCACAGCATGCTGGTCAGATCTCCCAGACTTCTAGCTGCCCAAAAGTTAAGAAAAGCAAGAATAATCTACTTGTCATTGCAAAGTTTCTTAACTTCCTCAGATGAAATAACTTCACACTTATAAATTGCCTTTTATGTGAAATCTTTGAGATAAGAATCTCCTTATTTTATGTAAAGCACCTAATGTGCTGAAGAAGTAATTGATTGACTGCTGTCAGCAAGCACTACTATTACACTGGGTGCATTCTTCACCTAGAGACCTAACTGGATAATTATAGCTTTAAAAAATGAAAAATCTAAAAGAACTCAAGCAAGGGAGGGTGGGTAACAGTTTCTGCAGCATTTGTTCCTCATGACAATTAAGAAAAGGTTTCTTCAAGAACTCATAGATTAAGATACAGAAGACTAGATATTAAATTAAATACATAGCATGGGACATTCTCCTCTCATTTTCCTCCAAATTCGTGTACAGTATGGAGAACATGCCTTGCAAGGAATGCTCTTGTTTAAATGGCTTGATAAATTGGATTCCTTTGATGCTGTTTGCTCTTGCCTTCCTTAATCTCTCCTAATCATAATAATGATTTTTTTTGTCTGCAATGCATCTGACCTACTTCCACATTCCCCCTGCCCGCTATCCTGCTGTTCTTTTCTGTCTATATTCTTTGTCAAGTATCTGTACCCCCCCCCCCCCCCTTTTCCTAAACTTTTTTTAAAAAAATTTTAAGATCCTTAGGCAAATCAGGAGATGTTTTGATTCTCACCACACAGTGAATGCTGGAAACCACATGCTAGGGTTCTTCCCCTTTAACCAGTCCAGGCATCAACCTTTATCAGTCCCAAGATACTGTTAGCCTACATGGAATTTGTTGAAGTATTTGAACCATAAGACTCTGACAGAGACCTACAAAGTGCAAGCAATTCAATTTTTAATCATTCCAGCAAAAAAAAGAATTTGGCAATCAAAAAAAAAAGAAAAAGAAAAAGAAAAAAGCAATTTTTACACAGGGACAGAAGAAGAATAACTAGCTTTAAATAGTGGCAGGTGCATCACTTCAGACAAATTATACACCATCCATCTTGAACTCTGTCTGAAGCAGAAGGATAGCCCAGGGATTAGGGTTTTAATAGAGAATTTAGAATTAGGGATTACAGTCCCTGCTCCACTACAGCCGGTCTATGCAGCTTTGGCCATTTACAAAACAGGGCTAACAATTTTTCTCCTCTCTCAGTGATATTAAGAGACCAGCAACACTGAATATTGTCAGGCTGTTACGGCTAAGTACTGTCTAAAAAAAAGAATTCTTGGATGGGATCTTGAGCACCTAACACGGGAGCTTCATGGGCAATCAAACTGAAAGCCACAACCCCTCTGCCGAATACCCATGTATTGCTGGAATTGTGCTAATTCAAGACTCTTTTATTAACCTAGAAGTTTCCTGGGTAGCTGTAGTTTTTCACAGATCTAAACAGGCCCTGATCGGAGCAGAAACACTTCAACTCATGTGTAAACGCTGGTATAATCCAGGAGAGAAAAACAATGCCTTTTTACATCTCAAGCTCAGCAGTCACCTTAGTTTCTACTGCAGCTACCTCTCTTTTGTTGTTGTTGATTTTTTTTGGTTTTGGTTTTTTTATCTGAGACTGAGACCCTGGTGCAATAGGTGCCATAAAAATAAGGAAAGAGCAGCTGGTTGCATGCAAACCACTTCCAAACACAGGTAGGTGCTGATGTGGACCAGAGTGCCACAGCACAGAGGAACTGAAAGTAGCAGCACAGGGAAGTTTAGACCAAATCTCAATTTGTGAGGCTGTACCTCTTGACACAGCATGGAGTATCACTCAAGATGGGAGAGGGACTGAGTCTGAAGAAGTCAGCTGTGACAGAATAACACTGAAGACCTTGGGACAGTTACTATGTTTGCTCAGACCTTAATTGTTTTCCTTTTTTTTTTTTACCAACTCCACTCTTCCCTGGAGATCAGGAGAGGTAATAGAAATGCAGCTTTTGCACCAACACAATAATTTCTTTCCTCATTTCTAGCATATGCCACTAGGAAACCATTAGCAGAGGTCTTGCCTGCAGATTTTCATTTGAGAGTCAGCACTCCTGCAGACTTTGCACCATTCTGTATCGGCAACGCTCCAGTCTTCACTTAATGTTTTGAGTGTCTTGTGACCAACTAAGTGAGTTTGCTATCTGCCTTGAGAATATGACTGTCTGGATATGCCTGGCTTTTGAGATACCCATCCAGCTGAGTTAGGCAGGAGTCAGGAACTGCACACACAAACTCCATTGGTGGTGCAGCTTGTACTGTGACTACAAAGCAGTGAAGCTGAATCAGGTAACTGGAAATACAGTGTGGATTACCACCAGGCAAAGTGCAGTCACTCAGTCTCGGAACTGGTCTGCACATTGGGACTAATACTGGAAGATTTGGGGAGAGCAGTACAGAATCCTTGACAAAACTTGAAAAAAACCCAAACAAACAAGAGTTCTAATTCCCCTCATATGTGTCAATGCTTCTTAACTAATTGCTTCAGAAGCAGTATTCCTGATTTAGCTGCAGCATGGGGGAGAGAAGAACCTGGGCCCACGTTCAGGGAACAAAATGTTTAGAGCCAAGCAAGCAAAGACAAAAGGACAACAGGAATTAAAGGCTGTTGTTATCTGATCCAAGAACACAAGGCAGTTAGAAAAACAGTCTCAGACGTAAATTGCAATAAATGGCAGGTACCATAGTAGCTAGAGAGCTAAGAAACAAAGATATTTCCTGTGCAATAAACCAAGTAGTGTTACATAAAAGAACAACTTAATTTAAAGGGACAACCATCCTCACTCTGTGCTTTCCACCACTTTCAACACTTTTGTGACAAACCAACGAGACACCCTAATGTTGCAGCATCCAAGGGCATCTCACTTTACCACAAAATCTCTGAAGTTATTTTGATGGATGCCAAGCCAAAGTACAATGAGGATACATGACCAAATTCACACAGCTTGTCTCTGCCAATGCAAGAGCCGAATCTGGACCTCCCACAGTTCAGGCCAATGCTCTCAATGCTGGACTCCCTTTGAATACGCCACACCACCACCCCCCAACACATGCACACCTACAAGAAGGGGTGGGAAACTGGACTCAAGCTTACTTTATTTTCTTTACTAGAAACCCGGTGAATCAGCTCTTGATGAGAGTGCAGAACCATGCACACGCGACTGTTCAAAATTCAGGGGAATGCTGAAGGATGTAATTTTCTCCTTCCTGTCCTCAGTACCTTATATTAAATGAATTTGCTGGGTGCCATTCCTAGCACCAATGTCACAAAACCCACCACTCTAACTAACAGTATTTGCCACCTTGTCAGATACCTTACAGAGACTGAAGAGCTTTTTCATCCAAGAGCTGTCCTGCTTGCACTGTGCATTCAGTGGATTAATTACAGGTCTCATTCCCACTGGCTATCTTGCACTTGTCAGAAGAACTGTGTAAAACTCCCCTATAAATGAGAAAAGAAAGACTTGTAGAATAAGCAGGCTTAAAAAAAAAAAAAAAGCAGCTCTTGACTGGAGTATTTATGTCTAATAGCTAATTATGATGCTAAGTCATGGAATCTGATGATAAAAAAAAAATTAGCTATCCCCAGAAGACACACAATCTAATAAATGTTCATTGCAAATCTAGCTCCTAAATCTGCTGCCCGCTGAGATAATGAAGAATGATTCAGTCAGACCCAGGCATCTTTTTAATTTCAGATGCAAAACTGCTCAGTGTTGTGTGAGGCTGCTACAGACAGCAGCAAGGTAACTGTGGGGGACAATCAGCACAAAACAGGCTGATACAGCCCAGACTGCCAGACAGGAGGAGCACCCTGTCCAATTCCTTGGGGGCTGGAGATGAAGAAAGAAATAGGGCCATAATGAAGGCTCAGGGGCAACAATTGCAGTAGGATTCCTGGCTTAATTTTTGGTTTGATAACACTGTAGAGATGCACATGTGTTTACGTCCAGCCCATTTATGGAACAGAGATAGATTCTGCTCTGAAGATTTGCTCCTTGTTAGCTATTCTTCTTCTACCACAGCAATCTTCACATGTAACCTGAGTCCCTGGGAGGTATTTTTATTTATTAACGCCACTGGAAAACCTGCACCTGCCCTTTGGGTAGCAATACCTGGTGACCCTCCTTAATCCCTGAGTTCAGAACAAAGCCATTATTATATCACCTTCAAAAAATGATCAGCAGCTCCAGTGATATTAGGCTATGGAACTCTCATCTATTAAATAAATAGGGATGTGCTTTCTGTTTTCTGACCTACATATTTAATCAACTTGTATTTTCAAGGGGTTGATAGCACATGGCTCCTCTCCAAGGACAGCCTGAGAGTTTCCATATCATAAGTATGCTCCAAAAAAGTGCCACAACTGATGATGCAGCATTTTAAAACAAATTTCCAGATGCAAGGAGGTGCACTTCCTATCCACCTCCTGACAGGAGCCCAGCAGGTAAAACAGACCTACAATTTCTGAACTGGTATGTAAAACACATATTAGGGACCTGTCCTTGTAAGGGACATTTCTTATGCCTTTCTTGTTTACTTGCCCATAGGCCAAAACGCTTGGCCCAACTGTCATCCTAGGATGCTCAGAGGGAAAGCAATCGCAATAAAAGCTTTGCAGACTTGACCTAAGGCCAATTTCTCTTCAACGTAAATCAATCAGCAAGAGAACCTTTTAGCTAAATTCCCTGCTTATTTCTAACACTTTCTCATTCCTACCCATTGCCCAAAGCCACCCTCAACTTTTCCCTTCCTTCCAGTGTGTTTTTTTCTCCAGCTTGTCCCTATTCCCACAGCCCCATAAGCTATCTGGCTCTGTCTGTGATGCTGCCTCCCCTTATCTAGGGGTCTCCACCAGTGCCCAAGGGCCAGAGTAGCCTCTGCTGGCTGCAGTGCAAGTCTGGAACTATCAAGCTAATCTGCTGGTTCACTGGGTGAGCTCAGCATCAGATCAGTTCCTGAAGACATTTTCTACAAGAGAACTTTACTCAACCCTTTACTGCTATGCCCTGTAGGTACAAAAAGCTACAACAGTATCTCACATCTGCTGTTGAACTTGCCACATCTCTTGTGCACAATTCTCATCTCCTTTTCTTCTAACTTACATGAGATTTAATATGGCTTGGTGCACAGGACTTCTTCCACTGAGGATTTTGCCCTCTCCTATTCCAGACTTTTGGGATAGCTAATGCTGATACCCAGAAGTCTGAGAAATGCCAGCAATAATCACCTTTTACTTCCAGTAAAAAGTGTTGTAGTCCTGGTATGGTGGTAGTAGTATTGTAGTCCTGGTATCTGCACAGCTCTGCAGCTAGATATCAACTCTAAACTGCACAGCTATTAAATTCAGTGTTCATATCCTGAGCGTGCTTTCTATCTGCTGTCTTCTATCCCATTCAGGTTAAACTTTGCAGTTTTTAATCTGTAGATTAAAAAAAGGTTAAGCTTTTTATACAGTACTTTAAGTGAAATAATGTCTGTACAAGCCTAAAAGAATTGTGCTGAAGTCCAACCCGCCCTTAAAAATTCCTGTGATTTCTGGTTTTTACTGCAGCAATATTAGAAATTGACCCTTGTTACAGCAAAAGTCAGTGTGAAGTTTTAGATGATTACTATGTAGTTTAGTAAGTTTCTACTGTAAGTTCTGTGAAGGTAAGTACTGAGCTTTGAGCTATTCTAAAGTCTTCAGCTTTATAGTTCTGTAGCCTATGTTAACATTTGTGTCACTCAAAACCAGCTACAGGTAATCTCTGAGGGCTTAGAGTAGGTGATACTCACTTTAAAAGACCCTTACACTTATTTGGAAGATCATTAAATTCCTACAGAATCATTTATTTGCTTAAACAAAGCACCATACAGTATTTTGGGTTAACAAAAGAAGTTTTGCTAAAAAAATATGCAAATAACCATTAGTTGAGTGCTAGATTAGTTAATTAGTCTTACTAAAGAATGTGCCCTAAAACATAAACAGCCTTCCAGAGCTTTTCTGTCATTTTGTAAAGTGCACACAACATGGGCAAGTTGCCACAAATATTTATACTTGTGAAATAACTTTTGCAAAAGATCAGATGAATGGTTGATCTTAAATGAGTGCCCTGCCCATGAAAATTAACATAAAGCAGGAAAACCTATGATGAAACATTACCGAATAACTCATTTGCAAGAGGAGGTTTCCCTTTCTTCCATCAGTTTGTATCTGGGACACTCAAGGACTAGAAGATTTAAAGACCTCTTCTAATAATTACTGAATATATTTATAGGTATTTGTAGATATTTTTGTCCTCCAAATAAATATGCAACACTAATTCCTGTTTAGCACTGAGCACCAGTATCTTATGGCAGCAACTGCTGCTAATTGTAATGATATAGTTCTCAGAAGTCAGTATCAACTGTGGCTTTCCCCAGCACCAATACAGATGTAGGAAAACAAAAATTCTGCTCTCAGATATAAGTCTATAAAGACAGAGGAATTCCCAACTTGTGTATTTGATATAAGTGACCACCCTGAGCTTTTGGTGAGCTCATAGTCAAAAGAACTTGGTTAAGTCTTGGTTCTTGTTACAGCCAGCTGCTGGAAAGTTTTACCCATCCCTGAATTTCACGGTATGTTTGTTAACAACATTTAACAAAAGCTTGAAAAATAAACTGTCCTCTATCCTTAGATGTGGGATCAGTTCCCTGGAACAACAACAGAACAGCAAAAAAGCTGTGTCAGCCCTCAAGTTCTAAGGTAGATGAAGATTTCACCAAAAATTTCAGTGATCCTCCCCATGCTGATTAACCCAACCAAAACACCACATGGTCATCAATGCAGAGGGTGAACTCCAGATGTTAGAATTACACAACGATCAGATGAAGCACTCCAGTTCAAGAAAGGAATAAATGGAAGATTAATATGGGACACAGCAAACTACTGAGGTCTTGCTCTGTCCTGCTTGGTCTCAAGCCCTCTTGACAGCACAGCCTTTACCTTTGTTAAGCATTTTACTAGTACTTCCCCAAAATACAACTGTGTTATACTGGGCTATGTCTAGAGTGCACGAGGGGAAAAAACGTCCGCAAGTTTCCACAAGCCAGAGCCTGCCAAGCATCTGCATCACATGTGACATGTTCACGCTTGACAGCTCTCAGGTTCTCTCGGAGGCTCCCTGAAATGCCATACGTCCATCTCAGCTCCAGAAAGCAGCTCTGCTTCTGCTAACAGGTACCAGAGGCCATTTCTAGCACCGCACTGTGCAGCCCCTCACTTTCCCTCCTTTTACTTGCTCTTCTTGCAGGACTGCAATTCAGCGGGTGCAGCTGAAAAGGCAGAGTTCAGATCTCATCCCAGTTTCCACCCTGACAGGCCATCACTTTGTTTTAAGCTCTCCCCATCTCATCAGTCCACCTCCAGATTCCCTCCCTTGGTGTTTTCAGGCACCCATCTAGCAGTCATCCAACTTCTTATCCTTTTTCCAAACTAAAGAGCTTCTAGACTTCATTCCACCTGCTCAGGGTTACACCAGCACAACTCTATGCCAACACACATCCAACACTGGGATATAAGGAATTGCCACAGTTGTCATCATTACAACAACTAGATGTTATAGCTCCTGTATCAGGGGTTAAGCCACTCTCTAACAGAACTGGAGAAAATCCAAGATTAAAAATGCAAGATACTGTGCAATTTTCACAGGATACTTGTCCAGCTTGTGTAGCTAGACCTCAGGCCTGATCCAATCTGCTACATTCACTCACTTCAGGCAACGGAGAGACATGAATAGAAACAGGCAGCTCTGGCCGTACACAGTCATAAATATACAAATTATTACACAACATAATTTGCATTAAATATGACAGGGAGCAGTACTAAATCAGTCACTGTGAAAACAAGGCAGGGGCTGGTCTACCCTGCATGTCTGATCTCCATCACACAGTGCCTCAGATACTCTTTCCCAGCTAAGGAACAGTGCTGGATTCCAGGACATTGCTGCATTTCTCTCAGCCCAGTATCTTTATTCACTCAGTGGTGTGCTATGATGTTTTAAGTTCATATTCTTTATCAGCTCTTTCCTCACGGGGTGGTTATAATGCTAACATGTCCTAATTCACACCAGTTTCCCAAACCCAGCATCATTTGTCCACAGGAAAAATATCCAAGTGTCAAGTTCTTAAACAGAGATCTTCAGCACTTGCTTAGTAAGTCACAAAAGTGCACAACAAGTGCTAACTCTATTCAGTCTTGCAGGGCCACTGCTTACATGCTTTATTGGCTCATCACCAGAGCAAGCTGAGGCAGTTCTCCACCCACACCAGTGCCCATAACTACTTGGCACAAGTGGTTTAAAGGGAGAAATTGTGTGAACAGGCAAGCAGTTGCAATACAGTCCCACTTCCCTTCTCACCAAGCTCACAGCTGCTGGAATGCGCTTGCCTGAAGTTTGATCTCTCGGAGAAACAGCCATGTGATTGACCCAACTAGTCACTTGATTTCACAGATGCTTCATGGCAGCATAGCTCCAGGAACATTTATGAGACTATAAAGGAGGGATTAAAGATCAAGCAGTCAAAAGAGCAACTTTATTCTATCCCAAGCACAGCATCACATTTGCACGCAAGGAGAAATAAGCCCAATAACTGGAAGAATTCCTTTCAGCAGCCTTTGTGCTCATCTGGGTGGATTTGACCATCAAAGAGACAGGCTGGAATAGAAAGTTATATATTGTATTTATACATACTTGAACTTTACATATGCATTGTCCCAGACACTATGCGTGTACACTAAGAATATTTTGTAAACATCAAGAAGTTCAGGGCTTTAAAGATCAATTTATTCAGTTACACACCTAATCTTCCTCATTGCCTCATATAACCAAACACAATGTTCTCCACAGGAGTGACAGAATAGTAATAATCTTAAAAGGATGGAAAAACATCCAATTCTTTGGGTAAAGGCTACAGAATATTGCAAATTTCTACTGTTGTTTGCAAGCAGTTTCAGTATTCAATGACTATTTCAGCGAAATAATTTCAGAGGATGGTAATTTTTTGGCTAAATAGCCTAAATGAATGGTTCATTAAAAATCTGATCTCAGTTATTCTGAATGTATATCTAGAATTCACTTGGATTCAGTGTTGTGCATGTGTACAGAAGTGTGCCCAACTACAGGATCTGTATCAACTACGCTTTGGTATTTAGGGCTTGTTTTACTTTGGGGATAGCAGGGTTCATCCCCACCAAAACTTTTTAACCCTCAAGAAAATCTCTTTGAGTTACTTACCTCTGATGCTAACCATGCACAACACATATGCCAGCATCACACCTGCCACAACCACATTATTTAGCTATCTTCCTATTGATTACTTCTGCTAGAAGACATCATGCAACAGCAACAAGTTGTGGCATCATCAGTGACAACTGCTCAACAGCTAAGGCTCTGTTCCTGGTTGTATGCAGTACAGTAAGCAGCCATGTAGTCACAGAATTGTACCTCTTTCATTTTGTGTACACCACACCCTTTCCTCTTCCAAGGATGAGCAGCTTTAAAAACATAGATATGTTTTTAGTTTTGTCCTACGTGAGTCAGGGGGATTCTGATACCTAAAGATACTAAAAAAAAAAAAAGCCATAAAATACTGTAGGAAAAAAATATCTCTCCTGTCTCTGATGAATGGGAGCTGAGATGTCTGAATACAAAACATTCAGGAATGGAGCACAGCATGTCACAGCAACCAGTTGAACAATCGGCCAGACAGAGTCAATATATCCATTGCCAGGAAAAGATACATTTATTCTCTGAAAACATGAGTAGAAATATTGGTAAAGGCAGAGTCTTTGTCTCTCCTCCCCCAGAGTCCTCTCAAATATGCCAAATTTCCTACTGAAGTTACTTGGATGAAGTCTCTTGCTCTTATCACTAACATTTACTTTTGGGAAAAAAGCCTGGCTTCAATTGTCAATAAGCAATGCTCCCGCTGGCTTCAACACAGGCAAGATTTCACACTTGATATCTCAGTCCTAACTGAATTACAAGCTCCATCAACTGCAATGAAGATTAGCTTAAAACTGAAGTTAATGAAACTAGTTGCATTTTTATGCTGATGCTTTTTTCATGATGGCAAAACACCTGCTGGTTTAGCTTCATAAGGATTCTGATAAAGTCGATGATCTCTCTCTGTAGTAATTATCCAGAAGCTCAAGTCCAACTTCAGAACCCCTCTATAACAATCTCTCTAAACATACAATAGTGACCCGTCTGGCTCCCACAACCCAGAAAGGATTCACCTTTCTCCCTGGGTTATATATATCCAGGAGACTTATTCCCTAAATGGTGGCAGGAACTGCCTCACTCATCTCCCAAATCTAGCATGAGCCATGACTAATGCTTGTGATGTGCCCTGAAATAGTGGGAGCAAAGGTGCTATAGAAATGCAAAGCAGCTTTCAGGAACAGAAATACATTGTCTCTCACTCTTCCTTTCCCCCACCGTTTTTTCTTTCACACTTTTTTATTGTGGTCGCAGTTTATTTTGTAAACAGAGTCTAGTACTGTTTGGCAATGGCATCGGCATCTTCTCAAAATAAACATATAAAGCTCAGAAGAAATCTCCAAATGCAACTGATTGTTCTAAATATTTATCATTTCACTCCAAGAAAAATATTTAAGAGAAGCAGAACATGAAGTAAAGGAAGGAAAGATAACATGGTATCTCATAAAAACATCTTCTCAAAGCACAGCCAGGCCAGCCGATATAAAACAAAACTAAACTTTGAACTAGCTATCAACATAGCTGCCCTCTACAGCTTCTCTCAGCAGAGGCTGAGGCATCTTTCAGTTGACATTCCAGGACAAAAAAGCCCCCCCCTCCTCAACCCCAACAGTTCTAAGCCAGGAAAAATCCCCTTCTTCAATTTCCCTAATCTTGTCCCTCAAATGGAAAAAAAAAAGTGGGAAAAAAAAGTACATATCTAACAAGCCAAGTGGCTCTAAAAAGTCCTCACTTGGAAGAAAAAAAAAAAAAGTGCTCTTGATAACAAATAAATATGCACCAGGTTTTAAAAGCTGAAACTAAAACATCAGATCTGTAGGAACTGACACCTGGCCATATTCCTCCCTCTCGTCCTTGGGTAAGTTTTTTTTTTTTCCTGAAAGCACTGGCTAACTTGCTGATGAGGTGATCAGGGCCGAGTGACCTTCAGATCTGACATGAAAAGGGCAGACAAGCCCTGTGGATACACAACAGCAACCTATAACTGGCAAGGGCTGAAGCAATTCAGATCAGTCCTTTCCTGTTTGGGTGAACTGGATACAGGGGCTCTGTACTTTTAATTCAAGTTGAAGCATTTCCTGGCATCATGAAGAGCCATTGAAGTTTTCCAGAAAATTAGCAAGATGAAGGACTGGTGAACAAGAAACAGAGAGAAAGTTTGAGATGGGAAAACATTCTCCCTTTATGTCTTTTTTTTTAAAGCAAAGATGTTCAGACAAAAAGTAAAGGCAGTGAGCTCCAAATCACAAGCCACAAGCTTGGTGGGAGGCAGTTAAAGGGGAAATGCAGCAGGGATCCTCAGCACTGAGTCAAGACCTTTCTTTGATCTCCAGTTTTCTCAAGCTGCATTCCCACATGCGGCCCACCATTTGTTTTTAGTTAGACAGACATAATGAAAAATACTCTGCTTGGGAAGAGCAACAAACAAGCCTTGCAAAAATCATGCAGTGACAGCCAGTCAAAATAAGGAAGAACTAAAACCGCAAAAGAGATGATGGCATCTAATAAAGAGGGAAAGGCTCAACTACTTGGGGATGCTCTGGGTATCTTTCATCCCAGAATTTCAAAGTCACTCAAATCAATGATGGATAGATAGGAATCACCTACTCACACATGACTAAATTTGCAATCTCCTCTATAGGGAACCAACAAACCCGCTTCCAGTGCCCCAAGGTTTTATCAGTAGTGAGCCATGTGGGTACGGTCCTGGCTCATCCCAATTAACTTGTCAGGTTTGACAGGATCAGAGTTGTAGGTTGCAGCACACACAAGCACAATACATCACATGATTTTGCCTTGTCATCATTGTAATGTACGTATTTTCTGCATCCTCTTTTGTTTATTAGCCCCCATAATTACACTCTTCCCCATTTTAGGCGATACTGTGCAACATCTTCATGATTTGCTGTCTCCTTACACATGGAGTCCCAAACCCACCAATGTTCTTAACTACAGTTTTGTTTGTTGGCATCTGGCACAGCATATGCTGACACGAGGCAGTTCACATGTCTCAGAGCTATTGTTCCAAACTCTGCACATTTACAGTTATCATCAGTTACTCGCGACAGGCTTTGAAAATTTTCATCACAACAACTAAAAATTCTTGAAATCTTTTAAATTAAAGCTCACAACTCAGAACTTCCGCACGCTTACGGCTCGCTCTTCTTAGTCGCCCAATCCATTAGCAAAGAGTGGTATCATTTATCCAAACACTCTGGATAGCTGGTATCACCAGAGTAGTCTTAAGGTAGATTACATAGTATATTTACAGTGTTTCACAGATGGAAGCGAAAACCAAAAAGCACCAAATCCAGCTTGTGGAATAGTTTCAACTATACCTCTCGTTTAAAACATTCCTGAAAGCGTATCAAGTGGGCCATTTCATATTTGCTTTTGCAATGCAAATGTAGCTGTCACCCTGTGGTTAAGACAAAGTACATATCACAGCTCTCACGTGAACTGCCAGGTGCACGGCAACACGCACGATGCACAACACAACTCCACGTTACTCACAATTGTGCCTCTGGGCCCACGCCAAAGGCAGAGAGCAGTCTCAGAGTAACTGCTTTGTAATGCCACTACTGAAGGAATAAATATACACCAGCAATCAGAATTTTAACCTCTGCGGTCACCAAATGGCATAATTATCAGCAAGGATTTTCTACATTGCCTGCTGCCAACGAAATCAGGTTGTCCATTTCTGAAAATGCTAACGATACAATAAAGCATCTATAAAGCACATTATAAAGTGGTTGGGGTCAGCTACCGAAATGTGACACAGGGGTAACGTCTCTATCAAAAAAGATCCTCTACTGAAGCATCGTGGGTCCTTTCATTTAACAAGGCGCTTCACTCATGTGGAGGAAGGAGTTTGTGGTTAATACCTAAACCTCACGTAAAAGTTTGAATTAACTTTGTCTGATAAAACAACACTGTCTCAAGACGAGGTTTAATACATCCGAAGCTTAACCGGAGGGGAAGGCTTTGTATTGTGAACGGGGTGTGCAAGTACTCTGTCCACAGGTAAGCAAGTCCCGTGTAAAGCGCCCTTCTTGATCTTGCACTAACACAGGGGAGGCGGGAGGGCCCTGGTGCAGGCAGGCACCTGATTTACACCTCTCCTGGCTGGGACCCATCCCTCAGAGAGGGAGCGTGCCTGGCCACATAAAAAAAACCCAACCAAAACCAAACCCACAACCCCCAAACAAACTTCAGGACCTCTCTGGCAAGATTTTGAGTCCTCTCCCTCCGACACAACTGCTCAAGCGAGAGGAGCAGCCCCAGCCCCACCATCCCCTCACGGAGAGGCCGCTGCGCGCCCCGCCAAGCCCCGTCCCTCCCGCTGCCTCTGCGGGGACACCCCCAGCGCCTTGCTCGGCACAAACCCCTTCCCTCCCATTACCAGCAGCCCGGGTGCGGTGCCTTTCCTCCCGACCATCCCACCCACGCACCGCTACAACCGGTTCCCCCCTCTTCCACGCAGCTCCACGCCGCCCCCGCGCCCCCCCCGCTCCGGCCACACACCGCCCCGCTGCCAGCCACCCTCCGCTTCCACGACACCCCCATGACAGCCCCCTACAACGCCCCCGTCCTCCGGCCCTGCTGCAGCCCCACTCCCCCGCGCCCACCCCCGGGGCGGAGCGGGCGGCCCTCCCGCCCGACTTGCCA
>NW_010973209.1:1514738-1572202 GCF_000737465.1 Haliaeetus leucocephalus | reverse complement strand
GAGGTCGGGGATGGGACGGGACGGGGGGTGGGTTTGTGTCGCGATAGCGCCCAGCACGTCGCGAAGGCGGCGCCGGGGGTGGGTGAGGGGAGGGGGCGCGGGCGGCGGCAGCCGCCTCGCCAACGGTTTGGGCCGTTACCGCCAACGGACGCGGCCGGTGCCTCGGGGGACTTTCAGCCCGGCCGTGAGGGGGAAGAGGAAAATAAACAAATAAAAGAAGTCGTGGCTCTCTCGTCGTGGTTTTTGTTTTCCTTCCTTTTTGTTTGTTCGTCTGTTTTGTGGCTTTTTTTTGCGCCCCCCCTCCCGCCTTTTCGCCCGCGATTAATGGCACGCGTTCAGTCGCCGCCGTCCTCTGGGGAAGGTCTGTGAGGGGGGTCGGTTTGCCCGTCGCCACGAAATAATTTGCTGGGAAAGAAGGGAGAATCGGGGGTTTCAGCCTGCTTCTGCCATTCCCGTGCTTTTCAGGCGTGGGGGGAAAAAAAAAAACCCGGCGTCGTGCTCCCCGGCTAGCGTGCAGCTGCCGTCCGGCTTTGTGCTTGGCCCTCGTCTCCATTGTGTAGGCTGTCCTTTGTGGTATTTTTAATGGGGCCCTTTTAATGCCTTGTTAGATCTTTTCAGGTGCAGCGAACGTCCGCGGGTCTGCTTGGGTCACCGAGGGCGCTCCGCGAGAGACATCAGTAGGGTCGGAGACTGTGTGAAATGGAGGAGTGCCCAGCAGGCGTTTCGTGTATGCGTGCGTCCGTGTGTGTGCGAGCGTGGAGGTGGTTTTATCTGGAAGACCTTGATTAGCTTTCTCACCAAATTGCAATGGGGAGGCAAGCACGGGGTCATGTGAGGAAAGGTCTGTGCCACGTTTGGACTCTGAGCGAGCAATGGCTTCAACTTGAGAAGAAGGTAAATTAAGCGTTGAAACTTGCATGTGTGTACTCGCACACGTTACTGTTTTCCTTTTGCAAACTATGCGTCCCGTCTCTCTCCCCTGAGAACCCGTCTCGTATCGCAGACTGCTGCACCAGACTGGACCGACGGCTGTTGAATTTTAAGAAGTTGATGGGAACGAGTCATTTTTTGTTACATCTCTATACTTTCCACATCAGATAGTGCAGAAAACAGCACTTTGGACAGAGGCTCGGACAGCCTCCGCTGGGATGGACGTCCAGTTTGTTGTGTTGGTTGATATTGTCATTGGTAAGAATGCAATTCAGAGGGATAAGTGAAAAGGCAAGAAGGTGGAAGCTTAAAATATGCTATTTCATTTCAAGAAAGAGCTATAACCCTAAAGTGTGTTATCCAAAGGTGACCAGACACTCCTCTTTGATAGGGAGCAGAATGAGTAAGTTTTCAAGGCTCTTAAAAGAATATCTATTTCAGGTGTTTGCTATTTGAGCATGGGATAGATACCTTTTTCTACAGAACAGGGACAAACGTCCTGCACGTGCTTATTTAGAACCATGCAATTTCTTTCTTGCTGCACAGATGTCATTTCATTCCAGTTTTGCAAAATTAGGTTAGCCTTGAGTGAACAGTTTATTTTGACTGGTAAGTAAAATACTACGTAATCTTCGTGATAAAAGAGCAAGCAAATACTTCTTGCGCTTGGACTGATTTGTTTTCGTGAAACTTACCAGAGGTTGCTCCTAGCATACCAGGGTGTGTACCCTTGTATAGCTGATGGTTTTATAATGTTTGAACATATTGGAGCCATCTGGAAGAATCAAAATTTTATTCCTTTGAGGGCATATAGTGATTGAGATGATAAAGGGGGGGAAAAATGGGGTGGGAGTCTGGCAATATGCATTTTGTAAAACCTATTATTTGGGGAAACGACAGAACTGAAAGTGTTAATGTGGTATTAATACTGTGCATAATGTACAGAAGTATTAGTCCATTGCCAGAAGCAAATTATTGTTCAGTTTTTCGGCTTGTGGTCTTAACCTGGGATTTGTTTGTTTAAGGTATATTTGTCAAGTTTTTGAAGAAACAAAGAACGTCTGAGGCAGGTCAGCAGAAGTATCACTGGGGAATTGTTTTACTTTTCAGATTTTATGTATGTTTGTAGCTGGATGTTGCAGTGTTTTTATATCACTTGCTGATGGACTGTGAAACATCAGTATCCCTGTTTTTAGTCTATTTTGCTGTAACGCAAAGTGAGGGAGATGGTGATGTCATTGAATTTAAGGGGGAAGGATTGCAATGGTGACTTACTGGCTGGGGAGAAGATCCTAGAGGGAGTGGAGGAAATCTAACAAAAAGGGGAATAGTGCTACTTCGGCCATTTTCCCCTGGGCTTCAGTTTCTTTTGTGAACTTCTGAAAAGGAGCTGTCATTTTGCTGTTTGAATGCATTGTTTTGCATGAAGTGTCAGACCACATTATGGGGATGACTCCAGTCAACTTCCCCCATTTCAAAACAAACACGTCAAACATTGTAATGTGTTTATACAAAAATCCAGCGTGTGTTTTTCAGGAATCCAATATACATATTTCCAAAAATAAATGATGTTTTTCATACTTTATTATGGCTAGAAGAGTTTGTATAAGACAGAAAAATTGGAATGGGTTCCCTTGGCCTTTGCGTCCTCTCCACAAATAAGAGGAAGATGTTGGCTGTTTCGTGAACTGGGGGATTATTTTCATTCGTGCTTCCTCTCAAAATATTCTCATCCGTGTAACAGTTACTGTCTGATTGCAGTTGCAGTAGCTGTGAGCATGGCAAGAGCTATTGTCTCTCAGTTGTTGGCTTGGTACCATTTTGCCTGATCCCAGGGTAAGGGCAGAAAGGGTAGAAGATATAGAGAGATCTAGGCAAATCTGTAAATTTTACTTGCACAAACCTGGACTAATTGCTCTCGTGGGACTGTAAGTATGGGTGGCTTCTGTCAGGTGCAGCATGTGCACGTGTGGGGCCAGTTCCCGCTCGCAGATGTGCTCTTGAACTGCAGCTCCGGTCTCTGGTTTCAGCCTTTAGTGGACTGCAGCAGCATCTGGTACCAGCAGAGCCTGTGAGCTTGTTGGTGAGGGGATTTTACGATGAACGTGGTAGGGCCGAGCTGAGAAGGGTCCTGACAGACCCATTCTCCTCCAGCAGACTCGTGCGAGAATTTGAACTTGAAGGTGAGCACATGTGACGTCTGTGCCTGCAACTGTGAAAGTTTTTCAGATTCACTGGCTCTGGTAGCTGCCCTCGGGATGTCTGATCCTGTAATATGAAAGAAACAAATGGAAGTGTTTATCAACTTTTAAAGTCCACAACTGTTTTCCTTGGAAAAATAAGTCAATTTGGTATCTGGGGTGAAGCAGGTCAACAAGTCTGGTCAGTCGGAGCATGTGGATTTTCACAGTGATTTCTATTCTTATGCTAATCCTTTGAACAGGCTGGCTGTGCACTGTTAGCCAATGTGAGAGAAGGGATGTGCATACTGAGGACACTAAAGGGGAGCCATTTTTTGTAGTTATTATTATGCAGATTAGGCCTTCCAGCCAACCAGAATTTGGAGGATCGCATAAGCTGAGGATATAATGCTGCAGGTCAGCAGTCGTTCAGCAATTCTGAGCTGCTTTGATTGAAACTGTTTCATTTGAGTGTTAATTTTGCAGGGTTTTTGTTTGTTTTGTTTTTTGTTTTTTTTTTTAAATCTATGTTGTGGCTGAAAACAAATTGTTATCTTTGGTGCTGAACAGTTAAAGTTGGAAAACTTAACTTTTCATTTTTTAATTATTGTGTTGGTTAAAAAGTGTAGGAAGGCAGCAAAGATGTCACTCCATTGATACAGCTGTGAGCTGCTCATTTGAATCCTACTTCTACTTCTGTTGATGACTTGCTGTGTTTCTCCCACACCGTTTTTTCTGCATTGTCTCAGTTTTTGCTGTGTAAAACACTTCAAATATATGGATTGTTGAGTAGTCTGTGTGCGTATTTTCCTAGGGGTATGCGTGCATGCCAGTTGAAGCCAGGTAAAATATGTAAATCTTACTCGGAAGAGTTTGTTTGTTTGCTGTGTATTTGTTTCCTAGAAATAGGAAGTAATGAACTAACAGAGAAGTCCAAAAGAAATGCTCCAAGTTAGTATTTTATTGCATGTTATACATGCCGCAACTGTATGTGGTGCTGCAACTGTATGTGGTTTCTCTCCTGTAAAGATTCCTGCTAACGTCCATGGGGGCGTCTGCAATACAAGTTATGAGACTGGGGCTGTTGTTAAGCATGTAAGGAAGGCTTTGTGTATTTTATTTAAGTGGTGTTTTGCGTTGCTGGAGTCTGTATATACTTGAGTAGACCAACTTACCATATTTGTGTGTATGTAGTGTTAGATTCTTTGTAAGTGTGTGAAATAATTAAAAACTGCCCTGTAAACTATTTAGTAAATTGGATTTGCTTTACCAGCAGTGGGACAGGAAGCTAATCGTGTTTAAGCTGATGTTGACTTTTGCAATCTGATTTTCCCTGGGAAGAAACTTTATTACCTAGTTGTTAAATGCACAGTTAATTAGCTGCTGATTTTTTAAGCTGATAAACCGATGCTACCAGGTTTGCTGTAATCAGTTTGGTAAATGTGCCATGTATATGCTTCCTTAGGTTATTGTCTTGCTTTTTGATTAAACGCAATATTCATTATGATCATACTAATGATTTGAATATATTTAGATGGTATTGTCAAGTGACAATTATGACATTTAACTGTTGCTGTTCACTGGATGTTCTTTTGCTCTGTGCTTAGTTACACATGTGTAGTTCTGGAGTTCATAGTGTCATCTAGGAATCTTGTAACAGGTGAGAATATGGCTCCGTAGCTCCTGTCTTTTAACCTATAGTTTTAGAAAACAAAATACCCCCAGATCTCCACTTTTTAAAATCATTGTTTTAAGAACCTATATTTTCTTTTTAGTCTTGTTTCTGTAGTGAAGTTGCAACATTTTGAACATGTCCTGCTGATGTGGCTTGAAGTCACTAGTTGAAGCGATAGTTCAGCATAAACTACTGATGGATGAATCATTCATCCTCTTGTCATTTCAGTTGCTTTTGCTGATGAAGAAGCTGCAGTTGCTGCCCCTCCGTTCCCTTCCTGGTGTGTTCGATGCTTTTGCCTGTCCACATCTCAGCCTTTAATGTTTGTGGGTGGAAAAAATTGATTTAGTGTATCCATTATAACTCTTTAAGAATCAGGGAAAGTGGAGTTTCTCCCATTCCACCATTAATTCATTAAACCAGGACCACAAGAAGTTTGGAGCCTGGCTTCCTGTGGATTTCAGGGTAAAATTAAATGCTTAAATACCCCTGAGGTTATTAGTTGGATGGAGGGACACTTGGTCAGCCGCAGCCTGAGTTATGGCCTTAGACCTCCTTGTAGTGGATCTATAATATAAGGGTCACATGGTGTAAGGCACTGTTCTTGGATAAACTCACTGCGACAGTTCAAATTTAGCTTGTGGGTGTTTGTTTACTTTTTAAGCAGGCTTTATGCTAGTTGAATAAGTTGTCAGTCCTGTGTTACTTTTAATTTGGTCTTGCTCCATCTTTTCTGTCTTACAGCAAAAGTTTGCTCGTGTGACATCACATGCCATGATTCAAACTTGTGTCAGTGGGTAGTTCAGGAGTACATGGACATAGTAGTGGTCCCGCAGCCATGGCCCCAGAATCAGTTGTAGAGAAGGATAACAGTGATTTAATTGCTACTGGTAAGTTGCTTTTAAGATACAAGGATGAAAGGTGGTATTCTGAAAGCTTTGTCATCACTTACTGGCAGATTGAGATAATCAGTTTTGCTAAAAATATCTTTGATGGCAAGGTGTTAGGTTCTTAAGCGATTTGAGAATTCTTGCTTCTTAAAACCATTTTTAATCCTCTGTGTATTTTGTTATCTGAGGTATATTTATCACCGACTAAACAAATGTCTATTAAAATGTTAAAGTTAAGTTGCTTTTTTTAATTTCACTAACAAAGTTTGCTGGTATTTGGGATGTGAACTTTTTGGTCTCAATACTCAAAACGCTCGAGGTGCATGTAAGTGCTCTGGGGGAAAAGAGAAGATACAGTCCTTGGTGTTTTGAAAGCAGTTTGATGGTTTTTTTGGTGCCAGTGTAAAACCAAAAAGTTTTCCAAATCCAACTGTTACAATTTGGACATATTCTTACTGACTTCACTTACAGGCATAACCATGGCTATTATGAAGAAGAATGTAGTTGGAAAACCCTTGTTTGATCATAATTTTAATTGTTGCAAGAGACTTTGAATATTTGCTGGGATTTACCCCTTTACTCCTTGTTATGATTTATGAGTGTCTTCATTAGATTTCATAATAGCCAGCCTAATTGCTGATATCTTATGTGTTGTGTGTTTTACAAGAAGCATCTCTAGAGAGTCAGCTGCCAACTGCTAGGAACAGTCAATCTTTTAAAAGGGTAATTTCAGTATTTTTTAAATTTATTTTTAATTCAAAAAGCCTGTTATCCTGCTCAATAATGCACCTTGCTTGTTTTTCCTCAAAATTTACATAGCAGCTGATACCATCTGGTAGAATCTTTACAAATTTTATCAACGATTTCCATATTGGCTTTTCATGGAATGTGAATGTATTTCAGTAGCTGCTTTCCATAGCTTGCCCTTATGATCATTACCTCATCCCTTACACTCTTGACTGGGATATAAACAATAAAAATTCCAGTGCATGTGTGCGTGTGTATGTGTGTTATTTGAAAAATTGCTGAGAGATACCACTTTTGCACTAAAATGTAAAACATGTAGAACTTTATAATAAACTCACAAATGAATGAGCAATAGCTATAAATACTATATTCAGATAAAATGAACAAATTTCTTTGATACAACCTGTAAACCAAAGTGTGTTGGTCCTTCCTCGCTCGCCTCTGTGTATAGGCAGAAGTGTAATATGTTTGCTGGAGGTTGATTCAGTAAGCAGGAGTTGATTTTTATTTCAGAAAAAGTTCTGATAACTTATTCTTGGAAGTGTAAATGAGATTCCATAGTCCTTCAGTTGCATGATGCACAAGGCAAGCTTCACATGTGAAGTTCAGTCATTGGTAACTGCTGCAGCTTATTTCATTGAAGAAACAGGAACAAAAGTTTGTTTGTAACTACTCTGGAACTGAGAACAAAGGCTGCGGGGACCTTTGAACCTTTGTGGCTGTGCATCTGAAGGAGGAATTGTTCAAGAATAGGAAGAACTGGCAGAAGACCAGAGATCTGCTTTTCCCTACATCTTTCTACAACAGTGTTCAACAACTACATTTAAAGCAAAAAAAAAAGTTAGTTAATTGGAAGACTTTCTTACTTGTTCTTCCTACCAAGCTCTGATTTGATAATCAAGTATGCAGGACTGGTTATTCTATCATTTCTTTTTCACTGAGGCAAGCTTTAAACAAATGAATGTGTGTGCTTTTTCTCCCTTTTTTTTTAAGAAATCTTAATGATTGATTGCATCCTTAAACATTTTGTTCTCTCTCAAATGTTCTGTGCAAATAATTCTGGCCTGTGAAGCAATTTGTTTCGCCTGCTTCCTGGTGGTGTTCTAATTTCACAATTATTTTTCATTCTGCGATAGCTGACTCCTCAAGGAAGATGGGAGGGAATAATCAGTGTTCTGAAGAAATTGCTACTTCTCTGCAAAATGTGTTGACTGGCACGTTGAGGGTTACAGTCTCCAGTGGGTTGTCCAGCATGAAGGTTCTGCTTCAGGCAGCAATTTGTGCCATATCATTCACCTTCATGAATTTTACAAGGGTTAAAGGTAGGATGAGCTGTACTGAAAGAACATATTCCCTAAATCGCTTCATGCGGAGGGAGAGAAACCACAGTATTGAGTGTTTATTATTCTTCTTTGCGTGATAAACATAACGCACCAGCTGGAAAAACCGTGGTTGTTCATTTCTATTTCTCAGCCTGTACATGTAGCTCATAAGTGTGCTCAGGCATGCATGTATTGCTCACGTGTGTCCCTGTTTCTCTTGCTGAAGAAATACTCGGTGCTGGTCTGGAATTGTTCGGACAGAAGGGAAAGGCTGGAGTTGCCCCAGACAGTCTCTCAGGAATCGAATCAGGTCTGCCCCGCAACCTGCAACTCGTAAGACAGCTGGCAGGAGGTCAGTGCTGTCGAAGTGGCGGCACAGTATGAGTTCTTGCATCTGGCGTTCTTCTGGCTGGCTTCGTTTGGTCACCGTTGGAGAGGGCACGCTGCATCATTTTGCAGGGGAGTGATGTTCAGGTAGCTGCAGCCAGCTTGGGCTGTTCTCTGGGTCACTGGTCCTCAGAAAAGCACAGAAAGAATTGGAAAAGCTCTAGATAACCAGAAGAACTGTAGCAATCAGGCATAATTTAGTTGATAGGTAAGTATTTCAAGCACTGATTCTTCTTGCTGCTAGAGAGGAAAACAATCCATTTCTTTCTTGGAGTGTTAAGTTGTTAGGGGCCTTCAGTCCCTTTTTTCTTTTTTTTTTTTTTTTTTTTTTTTTCCTAAGGGGTGCATGAATGAAGGGGTGGCAGTCAGGGTGAAGTTTATGTATATTTTTATGTTGTACATTCAGCTTGCCTTTTCACCTGTCCCAAACGTCTTCTCTTGCTGCTTAAAACTGTTGTCCTCTTTCTAACCTTTGGCTGCAGTTTCTATGAAATTAGGCTGTGCTATAGGGAAATTCAGCTTTCTGTCTTCCAAGCAGTATGTAAACCTGGCTCCCAGGAACATGGGGAAACTGTATGGCGGTTGCCCTTGTATCTTTGAAGTTCTTTACAGTATACTAGTTGGTTGTCGCTGTGCTTTTTGCTTCCTCCTCTGTTAAGAGGTACAGCAGTTTGAAATATGCAAGTAAGCTATCATTTTTTAAAGATTTCACTATAGGGAGTATTCTTTACCTAATACTTTCAGTCATCCATATGCAAAGTGATTGCAAATTGCATAAGCAAGCCAATACATCCTTGGCTATTTAGCTATGGAGCCATATTGCATTAATTTAGGGAGAATTTAGCTGTCTAGAATACAGCTTAGTAGCTTTCTGAACGTTTTCACCTAGATTACAAGAAAACTTTTTCTTGATTGCATCTTCGCTACAGGTACCCCTTGCATTTCCTGTTCGTCAAATGCCAAGTTTAAAAATTAAACCGCAGTTAACTTCTAAGATTAAAATTGGAAATGAAAACATATAGATCAGTGTTTTAGAAAACTTTGTCAGTTCTTATCACTAGAAAACATGTGTGTGGAGGAGGGATGCCATATGGCTGCTAAATATAACACAACTTTCTCCTGAAAGCAGTCTAAAAAGTACAGAAGTTCAAAATCTGGTATCTGTGTTTTTAATAAGAATGTGCTGCAGATTTTAAGAATCTTATGAGTGCAAACTAAGGTAATGGGAATAGAGCCAAAAAGTAATCCAATAAAATTTAAGTATTTCCTGTGAAGAGGTGATACTGGCTGACACAATGGAGAGATGCTCAGCATCTTGCAGATACTGGACCCTTTGTTAGCAATTTCTTTAAAGTCTAAGGCTGGTAATAGCTGACCAGGTTACGTCAGTTTTCTGTGCTCCCTACCTCTAGGTCCAACAGCTTGTATTCTTGTTTTCTTTAAATATTTGCACTGTTACATCCCAGTGCTGGGATGCTGGAGAACTTGATCTCCTGCTGTAGCTGTTTGAATAAGATCAGGAAAATGTGGTTGTGGTGGCAAGACTTGAGAGTAGTTATTCTGAATTTTTAATTTTTTTTAATTTTAATTTTTTTTTAATACTACTCACCTTTTATGTTTTTGTGGAGATGCTGCCAAAATAAAGATGATTCCATGTTTTAAGAATACAAATATAATTGAACTATGGTAGCATTTCTAGTAAATCATTTAGAAGTTTTATGTGTGTATGCATTTGAAAGGAATGAAAATTGGCGAAACAGTGTGCAACATAGTATTTCTATGTAGATTTTAGCAGTGGACATTTTTTGTGAAATACTTTGTCAAGCATATTGGCCGTTTTCTGATGGGAAAGCCTGTGAAGAAAACAGAACTCCAAAATAATTGTGATCCTCCCCCCCCCCAAAAAAAGAAAATTTTTCCCTCTGTGTCATGCTGTGTCTCTGTCCTCTTTTTGAATGGACACATCCAAAATAGGTATTGAATTTCTGATCTAGCAAGGCATTTTAGAATATGTCTAATGTTAGCATGTGAGCAATCCTAGGGCTTCGTATAGGATAAAAGGCATTGCTGAACTGAGGCAGAAATATCTGATAGGAAAAGCTTATCCTGGAAAGGAATCAGAAGAGAAACTATGTTGGTTGTATTCCTTAAGGCCTTTACAATATTTCAAAGGGATGAGTATAGATTTACTGATGGGGGTTTGGTGACTAAAAATGCAGTTATGCAAATCACAGCTTGTTGGAGCAGGGAGAGTTAATTTATGCACTCAAGCACATGTGCTCTTTCACTGTTTTCTCTAAGAAGTTGAATTATGGACAACAAGAATGCACTTTGTTGTTCTTTAATAATAAATAACAGCATAGCAGTTTTGATCTTCAAAGCACTGCTCAGACCTTAATTAATCTTCATAATAGTCCTTTGAGAGAATTAAAAATACTCCCTATCCTCTTGGACAAGGAACTCCTTAACATGGAGATGTTAGAGGATTTGCTGAGGGCCATATTGTCAGTGACTGCTGGGACAGTCGCTCAGAAATTCCTGGCATTGCGTACTTTGGCTAGGTCTTGAGGCTGTGTTGCTTCTCTCATTTACGCGTTAAAATTTCCAAAAATTTGAATACATAAAGAAATGTAGCTCTAAATTCTTTGTGTAGTTTTTGATTTCTATCTGAGTGTTAACTTATGCATATGTATGTTGGAATTTCCCTTTTGAATATTTCTGTAGGCACAAAGTGCTAAAGGTTTGTGCGCGTGCATGCGCTGCTGAGAGCAGCGTGTGGGAGCAGGTATGCAATATTACACTTCAGAAAACCTGGGTCACAACTTTGTATTACAGGAGTGGCAAAAAAAGTATATATGGCTTTAGAGTCTGTAGGACGCATAATAAATAGATAAAAAGTGTCTCTCAGCCTGCCTTCGCTGATCTTCCTAATTCTTTATAAGGTTTAAAATATGGAGAAGAGGAGGAATTAATGTAGATGCTTGATTTTCAAGGTTTTTGCTAGGTAATTGTTGATTTGCATTCTAGAACAGATTTAAAGAGTACATCCCTGTCTGAAAACCTGTAGTCTACATGTGGAGAATAAAGTAAGAATAGCAAAAGAAAACTGAGGCTGTTCAACTCATCTGGAGAAACGGTTCAGCAGGAATTATAATCTAAAGGTGGCAATCTCTCTATATAACCCCATGTGACCAGAGTCTGGAGAACAGTGAGGCTTTGTTAAATGTGCATTTTTCTCACAGACAATAGGAGGGAGTATTCATTAATAAAAGAACTGTGTGAACTTGTTACCGCTGCACATAAGGGACTCAAAATGCTAGCTATCATGAGAAATGCGTAGATATATTGCAGTATTCAGGTCTGTGTTAGATTCTGACATAGCAGACCCGAGGTCAAAATGTTTAATGCTCTTTGTAAACTCAAAATAGTTTTTCATAAACTGGGGTGCTTCAAAATAACAAGTAGCCACTGACTGGTGTTTTTAGAATGAACTCCAGCTTTGTTGTAAAGCATTGTAATTTCTGCTGGAGATTGCACCAATTTGCATGAGGAATGAACATGGAGCTAGCTTGCAAAGTAAAAATCTGACAACCTGTTAAACAGGTTGAAGAATTCTTCAGTATGAACAGCTAAGTCAGCAGAATGCTATAACTAATGCCAGAAAACCCTGTTATACGTAACCTGGTGACCTTGTCATCTCAGAAGACCTTGCTGACAGCATGATGCTTCCAGCTTTGTTTGGGTGAAGGTCTTTTCAGCATTTCAGCATTGCCGTGGTTCAAGAGCTCCTAATTATTTGGTACATGCATTCAGAGGAAGAATCTGGGAAGTGATGTAGATGTCTTTTTTTTTTTTTTTTTTTTTTTTTATTTTTTTTAGAAGGGCAGGGACTTAGGCTGACTCAAGGGTCAATATGAATACTGTGATTTGTTTTGAATACAAAATGCAAATAAAATGTCCATTTAGGAAAGTTGTTAAAAATTTTTAGAGTTCTGAACTATCTAGTCTAGTCTTCATTCTAAATACTGTAGAGATTTTTATTACCAAATTGTGCAAATAACATGTTTTCCTATGTTGGGCTTAGGCATTCTGTTCTCTGTCATTTTTGATACATGAGAGTAGTGAATCTTGATTGATAGAGGGCAGAAGATTTCAAAGTTAGGTAACTGCAGCCCCATAACCTATATAGTGCACGAAGCGTAAAATCTTCTGTAGGTCTTCCTTCTCTGAAATGTGTTACTAGGTTTCTGGAATCTACTCAAGTCTTCAGCATGATAAACTGGACACAGCAAACGAGTCAGAAAATAATTTGTGTATTGTAGTTTCTCAGGTACTGTGACAATAAGGAAAGGTATTGGTAGATGAATAACCACGTGATTCTGGACCATCTGTGTCTGATAACCGATATGTGAAATCCGATGGGGTAAGCTTTCAGAGGCAGAGATCTGATGCCTTTCTCAAGCATACCCTGCAAAAATGCTGCTGGTTAAAAATAACATTGGGGGGCATGAACTTGAATAGCTTTCACAAGTTTTTAAAGCTATTTTTACAAATACAGCAGCTTCAGTGGGATGACAGTAATGCACAGGAGTGGTTTGTTGTTTGGTTTTTATGCCTGGAATTCACTTCTGGGCCTAAGTGTGTGCAAACGCACGTAGTGCTCCTGCATACCCTGATAAAGGCCCTTTTTTCCCTTCCTGGAGGGCATTCTTCATGCTGCATCATAGCAAACTTCTTTGAGACTGGAGAGACTTTGGTATCTTCTTAAAAAAAAGTAAAATCTTATTCCTGACTGGCATTATGAGCATTACTGATATTTCATCTACCCATAAAGACTTTTAGAAATTAAGATGAAGGTATTTGACATGTTAATGCATGGGCTTACATAAATGAGTTAAAGTATTAGCTTTTAAGTCTTCTAATTCTTGCCTGAAATTTGCTAGCAAGTTGCTAGACGAAGTGCTGTACGAGGGGCTAGACAGTAACTGTATAAGAAGGAGACATTGAAAGATCTTGCTGTTATATTTGATTTTCCAAAATAACAGCATAGGCAACTTGTTCTTTTCCCAAATGCTGCATATTCTAAATCCGACTTCTCTCTGTGGTGTTCAGAGGCTAACTCTTCCTTTAGGAACAACAGACCTTGTAAAACACATGACAGCGATGCATGGATTTTTCTAGTTGGTTCAAAAGGTCTGAGTTCAGCAAGTCTAACAAATCAATAACTCCTAAGAACTCAGGTTGTTCTTGTCACTTAAGAGAGTGGCAAAAAAAATTAGTGTTTTTAAGTGAGGCGAGCATGTGTGTTCAGTAACGGTGTGGTCTTAGCTCTGCATGTGTCAATGGCACTAGTTTCTTTGCAGAATACACTGACGCCTTCTAGCCACTGAACTCGTGCATTGTGGGCTGATTTGCCTCATGTTTGAAAGGATTAACGTTGGAACAGCACGTGAATTTTCTTATATCGCTGCTTAAAGTAAGATAGTTCCTGTTTGTGTGGGGAAATATGGATAACATGTAGCTTTAGAGAATGCTTTTTGAAAGATGATTTGTTAAGGTTGTTTGCTGACTGACATATGGTATGACATACGGTGCTATTTACCACCTCGGTGTCTGAACTTACAGGGAAATGATTTTCTTTTTTAAACATTTAACTCTATTAAGTACTTGTAGACATCTTCCAACATTGTTCTGGCCAAATCAATTTACACTTTCTTTTTCTGTTTGTCCCATCTGTTTGTGACTGTTTGTTTTCTTCTTTTTTTTATGTTGTAAATAGATGTTAGTGTTTCAAGGGCTGAGGGTCTCAGTAGCAACTAGCACTTGCAAATCTCTCTTAACTTTTTATCTGCAGCCTTCCAGGTGTTAGGTTTCTCTTACCCTCCTATGAGATGGACATGCTTGCAAGGCCAACTATGAGGCTGGAAAAATTGCTCTCTAGTAAAGTCTAGCGTAACATCTTTCAAAGTCATCCTAGTTCTCCCCAGGAATAACAAACTTTTGAAACGGTGTAATCAGTGAGGATGAAGAAATGATGTCAGAGGTGGCGTTGTTTTGTTGAAAATCTGGTTTGTGGTGTAAGAGGGAAAAGATGACACGGAACAAGCTGTTATCTTAAAACCTGGGCAAAAGTAGCTTTAAGACAGTGGAGTTTCAGGAAGAATACATCATGCCTTTCAGCCCTGGTGGAAGATGTTGAAATGAAAAGGCTTCAGAGGGAGAAAAAATGCTCTGGACTTTATCAGGCATGACTCCTGATACCATGGAAGTTACTGTTGGGTTTACTGTCTTCCAGCTGGACCTGTGTAGGGATTGCAATGAAGATACTATTTATTTGTTTTTATATTACTGTTTTTTCAACAAATAGTTTAAGTATTGCCCTTAAGCATATGCATAACTGCAAATCTTAAAACATGAAGTGAAACAAATGCTCAAGTGTAGATTTATATAAAGAGAAATGAAAAAAGGACTTGAAGTATGTGGGGGGGGTTGTAGAATGGCTTGTGTTTTCTAAGCTTGTTTGCATCTTTCTAGCTTATATTAGTCTCATTTCTCTTGCAGATGCTGCAATTTTACAGAAGGAAAAACTGTGAATGTATACAAACAGTTTGAGAATTTTTCTTTTACTCTGATTCTACTTTTGTCTTCTCCAGTCTCATTGGGAACAGTCTGATTGAAATGTGGATATACATGCCTGATAAAACAGTGTGTCAGAATTTCTTCCTATCTGTCCCACTTCTCTCTGAGTAATCAGTCACCTTGTGAACATTGATGTAGAGAGAAAGCAATAAATGTTTCTCCTCCCCCATTCTTCTCTGCTGTACTGCCTTTTTCTTTTCTTTCTTTTTTTTTTTCCCCTAAGTCACTAAGGAAATGGTGTTAAAAGTTTTAAGCAATAAACTTGTATAGACTGCTATATTTGCTGCTTAAATGTATTGGTGGTAGAAAAATTTGAAGTGAAGGTCTAGCTTCCACCAGTTTCCTGTGTTTCCACTCTATCCCAGATACATGGCTAGGTAATCTCATTCCAGGATGCTAAATGTTGGTGCTTGTAATGTATTTAATGCAAATAGTAAGAAGCATGTAAAGGAAAGGGGTTTTTACTTAGGTTATTAAGTTCTTCATGGTGTGAGGCTCTTTCACTAAACAGAGAAAAATATTCTTATATGAAGCTTTGCGAAGATTAAGAGATTCAAAACGGCGTGGATTTGTCATTTATAAATTTGTTTCTTAAAATTAGTTTTTAGAACATGGCGTAGTGGTTGAGTAAGTATGTCAGAACTGCAGGATAATGCAAGATAGGGAGGCAGTTTAGGTGACTAGTCTGACGCTTAAAGCATAGAGGAAGACTTTAAGAGGCTTTCTTAACTATATAAAACGTCCTTGTGAAAGTGTTTAAATGAGGGTTGGTTTTGCTTACAGAGGCCATACATTTAAATAAGCTTAAAATGTAAACACAACTGCATGCCTTCTGGGGGAGACATAAAACACCACACTCTTTTTTTTCTTCTTTTTTCTTCTTTTTTCTTTTTTTCCTCCTTTCCCACTAGAACTTTGTGCTATCCTAAGTTCGCCGAATGACACCTCTTTTGATCGTATTCAGGAGAATTGTTAGTGTTTTGAAGTAAGTTTTATTGTCTGTAACCATTCACATTGAATTCTAGCGATTAAACACCTGGTGCCATAGTAAAATAAACTGTATTCTATCAAAGTGCTTACTGCCTGGAGGACTATTACAAAATCATCAATCTGGTAGTCTTTTCCTTTTCCTATATGTGGTAGGATAAAAGATGTTCTTTACAGGATCTTAGAATTTAGTGGAGGTGGAAAACTACACGCCAAGTGGGAGAGAGACTTCATGTAAGTGCCTTGTGATCACAGCTCAACCATTCTAAAAGAGGGATAGCACAGGAAGCGAAACGTAGCCATCTGCCGGTGGCCATAAGGTCTGTGTGAACGCTGCTGAAAAGTTTGTTGAAACAACTTCTTTGTGAGGTAAATGTTACTTGGACTTTGCTAACCCTCTGCAGGAGTTCCACCCACAGGATGCTTTCTCCAGAGGTGAGCAACGCGGTTATTAAAGCACCTAGGTTCAGGTCTGCAAGTGCCTAGAACCCCATGGCTTTCAATAGGGGGGGTGTGCTCATAAAGAGGAGGTGATTCCATCAAGTCTCCATCTGTCTTCAAACAAATGGACAAGCCAGTTTAAGGTGTCACTCTCATAAAGCAGTAGAATCGGCAGAAAGGCAATGTAGTTGAGCTTCACCAGACCCAGTTCCAGTTGGTGCTTTCTTGCAACCCCAAAGTTACTTGAAGTTTCAGTCTACTGTGCTGGACTGTGAACTGGGGCAGCTGACGTACAGGTGCTTTTCTCAGTCTGCAGTGCCTGTTACCCGAGTACTGACTGCCTACCAGTGGGGCAGTTGTATCTCAAGTGGTGGCGCTGAGACTTGGTATCGCAGCCCTGAATCTCTTGTGTCGCTGTATTTCATTCGTCGCTGTTATATTTTTTTTTTTAGAAGTATTTATCAAATCTGTGTGTTTTACTAATGTGTGGCAGAGGTGTCTCATTAATTTCACTCAAAATATTTGTCAAACTGCAAAGAGCGTACCTCAGAGTATGCTAATTTGCTTTAGCAGAACCTGAAGGTTGAATTTGAACTTTTTTCCAATGTTGTGAAAAATAAGCCTTTTTTTAAGGTTAAAAAATGGCTGTCAAATATTTAAAATAAAAAAATTTATTTATTTAGCCCATATTATTAGCAGCTTTTTTAGGTTCCTTTTTTTTTTTCTTCCTAACATAGAAGGGGGAGATTAAATGGCCATGTTTTGGAAATGGGGATAAATCTCTCTGAAGTGGCTTTAATAAGCCGTGCTTCATTGTTGATGTCCATCCTTTGGAGAAAGCGTTGATAGAGCAGTTGAAGTTTTTGCCTCCTTTGATGTATGAGGGTTTGACATCTCTTCAAAATCACTATTGCTTTAAATAGCCCCAAATACTACTTTGAAGCAAGATGAGCAGGAAAAGCGAATGACTGAGAAGACAAATTTGCTTAAGAACTTCCCATTTAGGCAAAAGGTGAAACTGGTTTTCATCTAGCATTCCTAATTTATAGTAAGACTGATCAACAGAAGACCCATATTAAGTGTTTCGGGACACATGCTGAAATCAGCTTCAGATCAAATAAATCACATGCGTATGGCTGTGTTTTTTTTAATAAAGTTACAGATGCAGATTTCCAAAGCCCATTTGTTGAAACAATTTTATTTTATAACAATTAAAAATACAGGGTTGTTACTTTATAATGTCAGCTTTTTGGGGGACGGAGGCATATCTACGGTGCGGAAGGGGATGTTTGCCGTTTTATTTTTCTAACTGTGCTCAAGGGAGAGCTTCAAGATATGACGGTATTGTCACCTGGTCTCTTTCGATATTGCTGTGAGTGCATGACATTGTCTTGTGTTTCAAGCCAGTCATAGTTATAGTTCAGTTCTGGGAAATGAACTCTAAGTTGCTGGTTTCTTTCTCATGACCTAAGTATAATCTAGGTGGGATCTGCATGCGTATATAAATAAAAAGTACATGTACCTTTCCGTAACTTGAGTAAATAACTGAAAACAGCGTGAAACACGTCCCTGATTCCTTACATGCTGTGTGTATGCCATACTTGATGTGGTAATAATTGTGGAAATACTTGCATATTCATTTGCCTCCTATGCCTTGCATTTTTCCAGAATGGTTTTCTGGGTCACTGACGACTTTCCTGAATTGCCAGAACCTCAGTCTGGGGAATGGACCCAAATATTCAGAAAACCTTGGAGTATGATGTAGCTTTTTCTGATTGAGAGCAGAAGTGTAGTGATCCTTCCACCATCACGGAAGAAATCTAGAATACCTAGAATCTAGTTGAGCTTTAGAGATACCAAACCCAGCGAACAGAACTTGTTACCTGCTTCCTTTGGCTCTGCTGGAATTGGTATCTAAATGCAAGGAAAAAAAAGTAACTCCAATCCATTATGTTTGCTTTTTTAAAAAGTGCCATTTGTCCTTCAGTTTTCCTTTTTATTGAAGTAGTAAAGATTATAAAAAATGGAAGAAACCCACTTTATTCAGTTACCTGTGTTTTTGGTTGTTTTTTTAATTTGGCATTTGCTTTTCTTTTCCTTTTTTCTCTCTCTCTTTTTTTTTGTTGTTGTTTTTGTTGTTCCTTCATTTGATTGTAGAATTGAAGTAACTGTTTGGTTTTTGCTTTTTTTTTTTTCCCTTGTGGAAATCTCTGAAACTCTTTTAGTTATACTGCCATTGAGTAGTCTTGTTGCTGCAGTCCTTTGAAGAATTGGCCAACGTGATTTCATAGGTGATTGAAATGGGAGTGTATACTTTGGGTGCAGCAGTCCTGTATGTTGCCTGGCACACTTGAAGCCTGGTCTGTAGCGTGACATCTGTGTAGAATCCAGTATTTTAGGTACGAATGTGTTAAATAATTTCTGTTGCTGAGCAGTCGCCTACTAAGGTGAGTGGCATTCAATTTTAAATGCGGTTTGCCAATAGAGGGTATCTGTAACCTTAATTTTGTCAACAGTATTCCTGAATTACATAATTTTAGGGATAGGGAAGAGGGTGAATCTTTGAGTAAGTCTTTTTTGTCCATGCTGTTTCTGACAGTTGAAATGTTATTGACCAAAAACATATTTATGTTTGTTCAGCATGAATATACTCTTCAGTAAGAGTTACCATCTGTTTCGTTTCTTCTGCATCTGTGAAAACTGTTTTGGTTTTTCTTTTTTCCTCTGCGTAGACTTATTCTTGTTTTTAAAATCTGTAGTAGATGATTAGTAGTTGTGTTTGGTGGGGTGTTTTTGTGTGTTTTTTGTTTTTTTTTTAAAAGCCCATGTCAGTTCATTACTTAATATAATTGCAGATACACTCCATGCAAGTACAATTTAAAAGCAACTTATGTTTTTGAGACTTTCTCTCGCATTTTTGGTTTTGCCAGATACGTTGAGTATTTGACTTCTGTAGCTGTTTTCTAGCAGAGGGAATTTTTAACTCTTTCCTCCAATGGGTTTGATACAATACACAATTGTAATTGTGCTCTGGTGTAGCTGATAGCTCTATTGTCATGTAACAAAGTCCTCCTCTCCTGTAGTGTTTGGTTATTGTATTAAGCTATGATCAATCAAGCTATTTCAGGTGCACCTGAGCTGCAGCAAGAGATTATCATCTTCTCACTGCCTCTTGCTTTCCCCTCAGGCCTGCCGGTCTCTTTGCACATGTTGTCGCTCCTTAACCCGACCCTGCCAAAGTGCTCTCGGTCAGAAATACAACCAGACCACTTTCAGAAGGCCAGGGATGAAGTCGCAGCTACTGCTGTACGCTTGGACCAGCAGTAATACCAGGAGCATTAGTGTTAACTTCAGTGAGGATTACATTCAACTTCTGGGCTTATCTTCCTGCAGTTGTGCTCCTGCTGACTTAAAATGGATTTGAAATTTTTCAGCCCTTGGGAAGAAGCAGGCATCATCTTGTAGAACCAACACAGAAGTCAGCAATGGTGTAGTGGTTACAAGGTTTCCCAAGTGCTGTAACGGAGGCCAACATGGGAAAACTTTTAGAGGGAATTCCAATTCCTGTAGTCTCGGGGAAAAGCACTCCCAGTATAAGTGGAGATTTGCTAACAGCTAAAATCTTTGGTATGTTAAACAAGATGCTGGAAATAATTTTATTTATTTAATTTCCCAACAAGGGAGTTCATAGTTACCTACCTTTTTGGAGATCATTCTTAAAAAGAAACTTCCATTTTTCACAGGTGTCGATGATAGTTGATTATGTTTCTTTTTAGAACTGGTAAAGCACCACTCTTGCACACTGCTTTTAAATTTATTTTTTCCTTTGTTTGAGAAAAAAACCATTCATTATATGGCTTGTGATGTGAGGTTAGCAGAACTTAATGTAATGAACATGATTGGCTTGAAATGATACAGTGGAAAAAAATCCCTGGCTCAAGGTAGTTTTAAAAACAAATTAATTTTCTATGCCTCTGACTGATGTTCCTGTGGTGCTTTGGTTCTTTTTTTCCTTTTTGTTACTCTCTTGAAAGCTTCAAGGAACTACCAGCTAACCTGTGGCCTTAGAAACACTGTGCCTTCATTTGTAGTTGAAATGTCCTAAATAAGATCTTTTCCACTTTAAAGGGGAAAAAAAAAAAAGAAAAGAGGGGGAAGGAGGGTCCAGGCGGTTGTCAGTAGTGGACTGTTTTAGTCATGGAGTGGATTGTTTTTATGGCTCCTGTGTAAGTAAATAATGGTAACAGGTGACAGGAGGATTCCACTACGTGTTGTAGAATATTATTTGGGATGATGAACCTGAACTGATGAAGGATTTTTTTTTTTAATGCACTGGCTGAATGAATAATTGTGACTGTGAGGATGTTTGAGCAATATGTAGTCTCTTGAAACCAGGATGTGTACTTACAGTAGAGCTATTTGTGTGCTTATAGTAGAGCTATTTGCAACTCACTAATATTTCGTGACAGGTTAGTTATAATTCCTTCAGCCTTCATTAACGATCATTGTGAATCCTTTAATTGGGCTCCTTCATGTAATTTGTGTGTTTGCTAACTTTAAAATGCATCTCTGGGGGGGGAACAACGTATTTAACAGCACTTCAGAAAAAAAGAATATAATCCTGTCATCGAAATCTTGCAGTCAAGTCCAGTAGGACTGTAGAGCAGTATTCTTCCTGACATGGTTTTGTTTAAAGTTTTTTTTATCGTTTGCTCTATTTTCTTTGCTAATAAACCAATTTGCTGTTTCTAAGTCGAATAATTTGAGTATCTTGTTTTTAAAATATGTTCTTAAAAATCCTTTGCGTAGTTTATCTGTGATAGAAGTGAAGCTAGCCAACCACAGTGTGTGCTTACAGGCTCAGAGACTTGCAGTTGCCAGACATGAGGATGGATTCTGCTGAGCTACAGTAACTACATGGGAAAGTGAATGCTCTAAAATGTAGTAGGTTTTGCTACAGTTATGTTTACAAGCCTTCACACTTCTGGAGGTGCAGAAAATCAAACATTTCAGCAACAATTTGCTTCATGAACGCTCTTCATTGAAGTTGCAGATGCACTTGATTTAGGACAGTGTTCCAGCAGTTGCTGAACCTTCAACACAAGCAGCCCCACTGATGTCAAGGAAATTAATGTATTTAACATAAAGCATATGCTGAGCTGAAATGAGACGTAAAACAGAATATCATTGGATCTTGTGAATTCTAACCCATTCCTCTGTACTTTTGTGAGTAAAAGGGCACTTTCTTCATTCTTGTTTTGCAGCTTGGTTATTCCTTTTCGTTAGCCTTTTAAGATTTAGGGTTTTTATTTGTTTTTCTAAAAAAGAAACCTGGTAGTTCTTGCCCATCTCTGTCTGTAATTGAACTACATAGAAATTACTTTACCAAGATAAACATATAAAAAAAATAAAATTGTTTGGAAACAACCTGAGCAGGCACGACATCTGTCGGAAGAACATCCATACCTAGTGTGCCAAGTTAAGAAACGATATAGGTTAGAAACATGCCATGTTTGAGCGACTCCACTGTGCTAACCTTTTGCTACTTTCTGTGGCCTTTGCTCTTTGGCTGCAAACTGGACTTTCTCCTCCCATCTTTTGCAGTAGCAGACACTCAAGGTTATCCCCTCTTACCACCCATGTTCTTGGACTTTATTCTCTCATCTGCAAGCTTTCCTCTTCCTAACTAGGTAAAAGCTCATTCTTTCCTCCCCAGGAAAGCTGTGATCTGTGTTGTGTGATGTTACGATCCCTGTAGTGGACAGGGCTTGAATGTTGTATTGTGCCGCTCAGACATGGACTGTGAAGCTCTTTGCGTAGGTGGCAAATATCATTAGTCTCATTTTACAGATAGGCAGGATGATCTTCTGTAAAATCACGTGTAATCAGTGTTAGATCTGGGGAAATACTTTTGATCTGAGACCCTATTCCAGCTATTCAAGAATGCATCTGGTAGGCAACTGGGAGTACATATGGCCACCACCCTGATACGTTGCTGTGCAGCATTATGAATGCGAGTGCATTCATGAATAGATGCTGAAAATCTGTTTGAGTTTCTGTTGACTGAGCCTCAGACATTGGTCTGTCCTTGTTCTTCAGTTGCACCAAAGTTTAGGCCACAGCACTGGTTCCTTTTTTTTTTCTTTCTTTCTTTTCCTTTCTTTTATGCAAACAAAATTTTGAAGCTTACATTGCCTGGCCATGCCTCTTTAAATGTAGATTATTTTATCTGACAAGCCCTGCATTTTGGCTGCACCTTCTCTTCAGCAGACTTGTGTATTTAAGAGGAGGTCACCACTTGAGCGTGAGAAAAAGTGGTTTATTGAATTGCAAAAGAGCATACTTGTCTCTTTGAATTCCTTTCAGAACAGCCGTACATTATGTGTATTGCTGTTCTGAATTGGCCCCATGCATTTGGCAAGCACAAATGGAAGTGGGTAGTGGAGCCAGAACATTGTACTTGCTCTTCTTAGTGCAAGATCCTGAAGATTGGTGTGTCTTTAGGTTTCATTGAAGTTACGTATTATTAAATGAGTCAAATGTGTGTTTGTGTGTAATAGTCCATTTGTAATAGTCCATTTTATTTCAGTGTTTTTGGTGGTTCAGAATTTTTCACCCTATATTCACATTGAAGAAATCATGGCATTAAAATGCTTTTGGTAAGGTAGAATAATTTATGCCCTGAAGCAAATACATTAGAAATATGAACTTTTTAATGATTAACTTTAGAGACCTATCTCTGTTTAGCATGTTGTAATTGTGATCCATGTTCCATAAATGTTGCAATGGGGATGTTAGACCAAAACAGTGGTGGCAGTTTACGGTATGCCAGTGCAAAGTTACGTCCTCATTTACAGAAAAAAATACAAGAAGAATATATATTGAGGGGAGAATTCTCAATATTGTTATAAAATTTAGCATTCATTTCTGATTCCACTGAAAGTTTTGGGGAAATTTAGTTTCAAAGACCACAAAGAAGCACTGGGCACAAAGAACTAATAGAAAATAATTTCACATCATTGCTTGGAAAAAGAAAATCTGTACATTTCCTTTCTTTCCTGGCTGTCCTCCAGCTGCTGTTGGTGACATCAAAATAAACTCTGTCTTTTGGGCAGAGAGAGGATTGTGAGTTTGATCACATGCTTATTCCAGCTGCAAATATTTGTTTATTCTGGGACTTGCAATCATTTTTGTTTATTGCATGAAATTCTTTTTCCCTTCTTGATCTCCAGCACTTGCTGTAGATGAGGTCTTCGCACATTCTACTCCTCTACTTTTTTTGTGTGTGCGCACGTGTGCATGTGTGCGCACACACATGTATGTGAAAGCCCTTCTCTGCGTTTGATTGAATGAATAATGCATTGAAGTATACAGACTCATCTGCTCATAAAAGCAAGTATATCTTGGTAAATGGGGCCTGGAGGCTTACAAATAAAATGTCTCTCTGCTTTAGTTCAAATATAAAAATCTGAGCGGGTCATCTTTTATGATTTCTCTATGGCACACTTTCTGTTTTTAAAAGTTACAGCAAATATGAAAGCATTGTCATTATTGGCAAACTAATCATGCCAAATTTAGTTGGCCTTTCAAAGGCTTTCTGTAATTGAGTTGTTAAAGAAATTGGTTAGACAGAAGATATGCAATGGGAAATAATAAGCCAATTTTCTTTGGGGAGTATTTTTAATTCATATGTTGTATATTTGATACTTAGAATTAAATAATGGAGAGACTAGTAACTGCAGACTGTTCCAAAGGGAAGTATAAACAAGGGATAGGAATTTCCCTCCTGAAAAATAAATTTCTGGGCTGGCAAATTAGTCCTCTCTTTATTCCCAGATTGATATTTACAATTTATTCAACTTTGCAGCATCATCCTTGTTTTGAGGCAATGTCTGCCAAGTGCTGTCCAGGAGTTAATTTATCTTGGCATTGACTTCTATCTAAAACATAGATATTTAACTGAAGTCAAATACTCAAAATTATGTAGACCTATTTCAGTGAAATTTTGCCAAAGAAAGGTTAGAGAATTGTTCCCCAGCATAAAATAGTTGATGGTCTCTTTCTCAGCTCCTTGTTCTTTGGTGTAAGTACTAGTCTTTCATACCTGTATAAGAAGCTCAAGGAAGAACTACTTAATTGTAAGACAGATTTAAATCGTGTGAATGCTTCTTAACAGGGTGCCACAGCTTCAAATTTTAAGATGATTTAACAACAACAACAACAAAAATCCGTATTGGTTAAGCTGCAGAAGACGCGTGTATCTAATCTTTTTCCCAAAGTCTTTTTGTCATATTTGTTTTTAAATAGTTTCTTTCCTAGTGTTTGAGATGCTGAGTTTTCAACTATATCTTATCCTGTTCTTTTACAAAGTGCATACACAAAATATGTAAGACTTTGCAGTTACGACTTTAGTGCTGGAGGAGGAATTGGAGCACATTCCCATCTTTCATACAAAGGTTCTGCCTAGTGAAGTCTCAATCCATTGCCCTCCCTTGAATCAGACTTGTAAAAGTGACCACCTTGTATATGATGGCTGGAAAAATAAATAGAATAAGTAAGATAATCAGAAATTTGGAATGGGACTCAGGGTAGAAAGGTTCATAGCCAGTGTGGCTTGTCTTCCCCCTTTTGTCTAAATTGTAAGGTCTTTGACAGAGAATCCATGTTTCATGGATGGCACAGTCCTGAATATGCTGTTAAACTTCAGTAAATCGTAATAAAAAGTAACAGCCCAAGGCACTTTTTTATGCAAGATGTGTATTCCTTTCGGTAAGACCATCTGTTTTTAAACACAGAACCAAATGACAGTGCTTTGTGCCTCAAAAACTTAATCTACAATATGTACCAACAAGAATTAGTCTCAAAAATGGATGCTTCTTTCAATGGAAACTCGGAGCTGGAAGCCAGATACTGGTTATAGTCCTGCACTTGCTGGTGAATTGCTTTATGATTTTGGGCAGCTCTTCTGTGAGTTGGTATCTTCATCTGTAACACGGATGAGGTAATGGGGGATTGGCAAAAAAAACCCCACCCCAAAACAAAACAGGAAAGGAATTGTAAGGTTCAGTTGTGTAAAGTCTGTAAAATACTTGAAAGATCCTTAGATAGAAAAATACTGCTCAGCTTATGAAAACTGAGCGTTTCAGAATGACTTTCACATATGGCTTTGAGGCCTGCATATAATTTATAGGATTGAAGATGCCACTGTTAACTGAAAGTTGAAGCTACTGCTCTTTTTGATAACTGGTCCCAAATACATTGGTAAAAATATGTTGGCTGTGTCATGCGACGTCTCTGCATTTGTTGGTGTTTTGCCACTTCTTTTAATTCAAATGAAGTTTTCTTGTATTTCCTTACCTTTGTGTCATTACTGTGGCTTTGGAAAGCAGTATAGTTATGCAACAGGAGATATGTAGATTGCATTGAGAATAATCAGCATTTATTGTACCATGTTTCAAGAAGTATTACGTATTCTCCATGTTGATGTAATTTGTTCCCAGCTTTCTGATAGCTGCAATTCTGTGTTTGTGGGAGGAACTCTACAGAGTCAGGCTGCAAGCACGCTGGCATGTTTCCTAAAGATACAGGTATTACTTGAGCATGTTTTATATCTAGAATCCAGGGCGACAGTTTTCTTCTGTAATTGAATGGTTAGCTTCATTTTTCTTCCTTTATTGCTTCCCAGTGATTAAGTTCCATCTTCCCACTAAAGGGCAGCATAGTAAGAGTGGTAGTAATAGGTAGTAAATGGTAGTAATAGGGGTGGAGGCATGACATGGAATTCAGCTGAGTGTGGTGCTGTCTCATTTTCCTTGATTCACATTGAATAACAGCAGAGTAGAAAGGACACCCAAAGGTAACAGATGCTTTCAAGTGATAGCATTGTGAATTAGTACCTCCCAGTCACTGCACTGCAGGCATGGTGTCTCTTTCTGTTGAGGCATCAGTCCAAAAAGCATAGCTAGGTTATTATTTAATGTAAACTAAGTGTGTCTGAAGGTCTGGTGCTCCCCCCGGTCTATAAAGATGACCGAACCAGTAAATTTCACAGGCCAGTCAGCCTAAACTGATGCATCTTTATGAATTTTTAGTGGAGCTAAAACCAGTTGAGGATTTGGTTCTTTGTGGGTTTGGAAAACTTGTGTCACGATAGTGTAGGACTGTATGTATATGTTTATGAGTGTGTAGTAATCTATGAAGAACCACAAACCACATGCTGCGAATGTATTTACATAAAGCATTGTTAAATGTTCTGCTCTGATTTTTATAGTGTTGATGAATTTATACATTGTTCAGTATATCAAGTTCTGAAAATGCCTAAATTTAATGCAGCATAAGATCTTTCTACTGATTAGAGGTTTCATCTTAAGTGGCCATTATGCCTTGCAAGTACTAGGATTTCTTATTTTGGCATTAAATTCCAAGCTTTGGAAAATAGTGCAGATGTTTTGGAGCTGTTGGCGAGATACCACATCTTTCAGACCTGGGAGGCAGCGAAATGGAAGTTACCTGGAGCATATGTTGACCAGAACTGGGTTCCAAATTCTGTATTTAGGTCAGCATGGATGTGGCAAAACAAAGAGAACTGTTTTCTAGCTGAATTTACTGAGGTTAAAATACATATCCATCTTTGCAAATTACTGTGAGAGAAGTCAAACTTGCATTTTAAGTGGCAAGTGCTACTGGGCCAAGCCTGTTAAGTAAGATTAATAGGATTGGAGGGGTGAAAGCAGACTTTTGGGGGGGGGATTTAGCCTCAGAAGACTATATACCAGTTCAAAAACCTATCAGGGCCCTGAGGGCACTAATAGGCCTTAATGGCACTGACCAGCCTCACCTGGGGGCTTCACCCACACCTGTGGGTATTTAGGCTCTCCTCAGTCTCCACCTGGGCTGTGCTGGAGGAGCGTTGGTCTTCTGCTTGGCCACCACCATGCATGTGTCTGCACCCAGAGCCCCATGATCCGGACCTCAGCCCACACAGACGGGCTCCCTGGCTCGGCCTCGGCCCTCTCCAGTCGCTATGGACGTGCCTGGTGTGTTCACTGGACCTGACCCTAACCCTTGACTTACGGACTGGCTTCCCAGCTTGACCTCGGACCTGCCTCAACACCTCCTTATGGTCCGGACTCTCGGTTGGACCTGGCCGCCGTCTCTGGGTCAGTCCTGCTCACCTTGCTGGGGTGCAGTGGGGCTGGGCCCTGCCATGCAGTCCTGCTGCTCTCTGACAAGACTGGAGGCACCTAAGCTAGGATATAATTTATTTTAACTGTTTGCCTCTCAGAATCTGTAAGCAAGCTTATTTTACACAAGTCGTTCTTACAGGAATTCAACAATTTAACAGCTGAATTCAGCTTGTGTACACAACCGACGTATCAGAAACAGGTATGTTTCAAAATGCTTTACTTTCTAAGAGTCTTCCTCTAGTTAGCTTGCTTTCCCTTTTTCTTAAGTGTTTTTATTAAATGTAAATGCTTGGGATTAGGTATTTTTCACAGTTCAGCCTCTCACTGGTTCTAATGGTTCTGTTGAAAAAAAGTGAAAAGCTTTCTGGAGAGTGATACTCAAACAGTGTATGTGTTAAGCCTCTTGCTCCCCCCGCAGCTTTAATTCCAAATCAGCATCCTATCCAGATCTGCTACTGCATTTTCTTAATCCTAAGAAGTTCAGGATTTTTTTTTTTTTCCCTCCAGAGGAATTTTAATTATTTTTGGTAGCACATGTGTGGAAAAAAAGAATTAACACCCCCCCCCCTTTTCCTGTAGTGTGAATATGAAGTCATTGCTATTGTCAGCTCTCAGTGGGTTACTTGCATATAAATAAATTAAAGGTGTGTGGGGGGGAAGTAATCTTTTGTTAACGTTGCATTCTGTTACTTGTGGCTGCTATGGTAACAGATGAGAGAGAGACGGTGCTTGCATGGTAAAGCTTAATGGCAAAGCAGCAGAATGTAGTGATGAATTTAGCGGAAGGGAAGAGAGCACAAATCCTTTAGCAATGCTGTGAAATGAGTCACCAATTAAGCCACAGATGGGGAAGGGCTTCCACATTTATTTACAAATGATTTAAATCAGATTTTGTTGATTATATTTAGAGCAGGAAGAGTGACAGACTGGAACTTTGGGGAGCAGTAAATTAGACTGCATCCTTTTCAGATGATTCTTTTTTTTCCCCACCTTGAATCAGCTCCTTTGTGTAGCTTGTAAAGGTGGCATTGCTGTCGTGATTGCTTCTTAAGAGAAGTCCTGAATCATGTTCCTGACTGTGGACCTTGCCAAGAAAAGTCAGTGGGCAATTTTCCTCCCTGCCCCCCCTTCAAGATTTTGGTCTGAAGAGGTGCATATTCCCATTTCATCCTGTTAGGCTGAAAATAAAGGGTTTTAACCCTCTCTTTCTTCAGAGGATAAATGGTGAATGTTTTGACTGCTTTTTTCTTTTACCCTTCATTAGTATAAAGCACTTCTTGCACACTTCAAAGCTTGGCTGGAATAGCAGGCTGTGTCATAAATCAGGATTGAGTTATGAAGAGAGGGTTTTGTAGGAAAGACTGCAGAATGTCATCTTGTGCTCTGCTTGGCTTTAGGTAATACTTTGAACTTGATAAATGTGATGAGCCCAATTCTGTACTCGGCTGGTTAGTGGCCCCTACTTTTAAAACTCAAACTCCTGTTGGGTGGTGGGATTTTTTTCCCCCCACATGTATTCTGGCATGACTTCTGTTATGCTGAATTATAGAGTGATTTCTTTGAGCTCCTGGGGAGAGTACTTGCCATCTCGAGTTCTTCTTGGTGAAACATCAAGAGAGAATTATAATTACTACTTGAGTGGGAGTGTTTGTGGTAAGTAGAAAGTTCCAGAGCACAGAATCTTTTCTGCAGAAACTTCACCCAAAGCCTTAGCATTGTGGGTGTCATGTAATGGAAATGGTTCCAGAAGTTAGTAAACAGATTATTTACTGTCAGTAAATAGTGCCAGACAGTGTAAATGTCACAGCTGTGAAGTTTTTAGCAATGCATGGTTTTCAGAACTGCTGGAGGGAAGGAATGGGACATGACAGGAAAGGCAAAGGGAGGGGTTTGCAAGAACAAGTGAAATGTGAGATGAAAAGCTGAAGTGAAAATGGTTGGAGTGGAGGATGTTTAGAAGGCTGTCAGAGGAGGGGACAGAGGAGTGACGATAGGGTTTTTGTTTGTTTGTTTGTTTTAGTGGAGAGAGGAGAACACAAGAGGAAAATTTTTTGCTAGGAATGTTACAGGTGGATGAAGGATTTTGTGAAGAGCCTGTTGGCCAGACTAAAGGACAAAAGAAGTCGTGTACCTCAGCTGCACTAGTAAGAGGGAAAATCATTGATACTGTGAGTGGTGCTTCCCTCTAAAACTGAAGTGGTAGGGGAAGAACTGAATAAGCTACAGAGGGCAGAAAAATGCCTTGTTTACTGCAGATACAAATTGTAGGGAATAAAGTATCTTTATGTACCCTGAGAGGGTATCCTGCTATGACATGCTTTTGCAGATGGTGTTGGCACTTTAAAAAGCTTGCATCTATATTGCCTGTTTTCAGATTTCAATTTCATTAAGAAGGTAGAACAAACAATATGGCATGACTCTTGTCAGAGCTGGCTGTGGGGTTTTCTGTGTTGCTTTGTGTTTTGGTATTACTCTTTCTGCCTGTATTGGAAGCATAATACCTGAGGTTGCTTCATGAGGGTAGAAGTAGATGGTGACTGGAACAAGATGGGAGAAGAATTAACTGTGGTGAAAAACCAACTTTTCTGTATTCTCCAAAACTGAGCAGAGTTGTAAATTCCAGGAAGTTAAATTTGGGCCTCCAGTATGTGCTGTGAGCTTGTTAAAATGAGTACACTGTCACTGCTGGGCAGGGAATATGTCCTTGCCATCCTCCGGAGCGTGTGGAAGAAGTCTACTTTTACAAAGTGAGAGGCTTTGTGGGACCTTATCTGTCCTGTTTGATTGTCACACCCTCTGGGGAGAGATGGAGCAGGTCTATAAAGGACTGTTGATTTCCATTTCAGGACAGGCCTTGCAATAGGATGTGAGAGGGAAATACTCTTGGGTCCTCTACAGCCTAATTCTGGTTGTAGGAATAGCCTTATTTTGCAAGCTTCTGTGGTTTGAGATGTGCCCTGAAGGATAAGGCTGAAAGACTTCATTGTAAGATTTAGTCCTGCCTGAGCTGAGGAGGGCAAGCCATCGTCTTGCCTGCGATGTCTTCGTTAGTCTTGGAAATGAATGTTTTTGTCATTGTTTAAAGGAAAGTCCCATTAAAAGATGTATTTCAAACAGTGCTGCTGTGCAAATGATTAACAGTAACACCTTAGATTATTACTGGCTTACTGTTTCCTTTCTCAATTTCACTTGTATGAGGTATATTTCATCCCTAGACACTTTTTTTTTATTTTCTGCTCCATAAACCAGCATAGTGCTGAATAGCTGATTTGAGCAAGAAGCACCTTGTTAAAGGTGACGGTAAACTGAAGGTAAAGTCGAGGTAATTTCCTTGCCTCTGACAAAGTGGTCCCTTTTTGTTGAGATGGTATACCATTCCTGCTAAGGCTGGCTTTATTCCCTGATAATTGTAAAGCAAAATTATTTGTGGAGAGTTGGGATTTTTGCTTTGGAAATAATTTAAACCGAACCAAATTGCAGATAGGGATTTAAAAAAGAAATCTTTTCTTTTGACATCCACTTCTACTACTACAGATGATGACTACTCAGCCTTTGTGTGCCATGTATGCAGGATGTGCTGAATTCTTGCTGTTCTCTTGGTGGACCACAGTCACATGCCAGTTTTGGCTGCCAGGGGAAGGAGTAAAACCATGTATTAGGAGAGTTGAAGTGTTACAGGAAGATCATAGAGTTACTTATAGCATGTGTATGTGTTTTATTTGGTGAACTCAGTGTTTTATAATTACTGAGCTGCTAACAGTGCTCTGAAATAAGGGAGCTGTCTCCATTCTGGACCTGGAAAGGCAAAAGCATAGATGAGAAAAACAGTAAGCATTTGAAGTCATTGGGAAATAAAGATGCTAAGCAAAGCCTTTCCTGTGTCAAACAAAAAATGAGTCTACAGCTTGAAATAGAACAGGGATGCTTGACTTGCAGACTGCACTGCTGTGAAGTTACTCTCATTTTCTAGCAAGAATCCTATTGGTGTCATTGTAGTGTTGGTAATAAATTGAACCAGAAAGTGTTCATTTCCTGCTTTGCAGTGATTTCCACAGAATTTTCTCGGTTCTGAATAACTACTCCAAACAAAACATGCTGTTTGTTTTAATCTGTCTGTGTTGGGAAGTTCAGATTTTGACCCTTCATACAGCACTTCAGGATTTTGGTTTTTGGCTGGGATTGTTTGTGTGGGGATTTTTTGGTTGTTTTCTTTTTCTTTTCTTTTTTTTTTTTTCCTCCTTTCCCATTATTAGAGTGAAGGGACAGTGCTTTTGAGGGTGTTGTTTTGAATTTTGTTCATTTTCACAGCTTACAACTCTTCTGACTAAGAGAAATCTTCAGCCTTACTCTGTAATTGTACTTGGGTCTGTCGTAGTACTTGTGTGTGTTTGACTGTTGCGTGATGAGCCTCTCTAGCCTGTATTTCCAGTGGGGTTTACCTCTATCAGCTCTCTGCTTGGGGCCGAGAGGCAGTGTATGCGTGGTGAAGTCTGATCACGGCTGAGGCGATGGGTGTGCATAGCATCGGGAGAGAAAGAGGCAAGTGAAATGAATCGGACATTTGAAGCCGGGAGGGGTGGGTATGTTGAGGAGAGGCAGGCTTGTTGTCCTAATGATTAGGAGGAAATACAACTTGTAAAGCAAAATGAGCCAGCGTAGGGCAGAAGTGGGGAAAAGGATTGCCTGGTAGTTCTTGATGAAGGTGCTGAGTCCCTCCGGACCCCCGGGTGTTACCTGGAGTTCAGGGTGCTCAGCGCTTCTGGAGATCTGGCCCTGGAGACAGTCAGATGGCTGCCGTTTCCTGACAGCTCCGAAGAGGTTTGACAAGATCAGCACAAAGTAGTACTCTAAATCTTTTCAAACTGCCTGAAATGTGGGTGGACAACTCGGTGCCTTTAATAGCCATTTCTTTTCTATGGAAGGGAACAGCTATTTTTGGCTCCTTGCTGTCATTGACCTTTAATACTATGAGGGACAAACTATAGAAAAAACAAATTTGAACATCATGGTGTAAGCATTGCTCACTGAGTACAAAGAAAATTCCCTTTCACCTGGCAATTGCTTAATATACAGGTATAGCAGCACACCTGGAAGGCCTTAAAAAGTTAGGCAAGATGAGACATGGCAAAAGCCATTTTGCCTGAACACGTTTCAGATTCCCTGCTGAAGAGACGGTGTATATGTATGTTGCTCCCAAGAAACTGTAACTGTGTCCTTTAACAGCCTCAGTCAGGCTGTGTTTCCAGTGCTCAGCTGGGCTTTGTGGCTCTCAAGAATATTTTGTTACCAGTAAGAATGCATTATCTTTATTCCATGTGTTTTCAGTGTCAGACAGTGTCTGCAGGTAGTGAACTCAGGTTGTGTGTGTGTGATATGCGAGGCACAAGGTTTCTGTATTTTTCTTAGCAAACATTGTGTTTTCTACTCAAGCGTATTTGTGTGGTTGGAGTGGGCTTATGGTTGTGATGCCCTCAAGATTTGACATTACTCTCGGCTTCTACAGAATCATTAACTACCTCAAAGTGCCATCAAATATGAAGATGTAGGAGACAACTTCTCTTTCTTCCTGAATATAGGTTTAGAGCATATTCTTTTAAAAAAAGAAAAGGAAAAAACATACAAAGATCAAATATCCAAAAAAAAAAAAACCCCAAATCCAACCCCTGCAAATCCTGAAAGGCCTTGGACCAGCCGACCAGTGTATTTGTAGCTTTTGCTAGTCATAAGACATGAAATTATAAGATTGATAACTGCACTGTTTCTTTTAATATAATTTTAGCTGTGAGAATCCATTGCTGAAATTCTAGAACACCATATATTATGTGAAGCGTTAATCTTTAAATCTAGCAGAGATACTAAAATTCCTGGGATTATTAGGCTTTTCTGGTAACGCATATACTTGTGTGGATCTGGTGCTACAAGGCCTTAAGGGGTGTCTCTGATATTATTGACTGTTTTTGATACGAGAAAGTTTCTAGCCAAAGTAGTTTTCAAGCTCTGTAGCTTTAAAAAAAGAAAGGAGACTAGTGCTAATTGTTGGTTTCTTATGAGCATGACTTTCCTGCAGTGCAGTTGTTGGGGGTGTTTAGGAAAAATTCTGGGGATTGCAATAGGACTCCAGAATGCTACAGGAAGCTTTTTTTATGGTTTTGGGCAGGTTTTCAGAATGAGTGAATGACCTAGCTGCCTTTTTAAGAGGCAATTTCATTATTCAGTGTAAATTTTATGCATTTTTTAGAGAAAACACATTCAGCAGTACCTTATTGTACTTCTAATGAGGGCCAGATGTGTTTCTCTGCTACAAAATTGAGGCCATAATGCAAAAAGGGATTCTGCAGCAGAGTCCTTGCAATACAAGAGAAGTGCCTTGCCCAGAGAGAAGAGCAGATCTTTTGAGGTTAAGATATTAACTTTTATTAATTATTTGGGGGGGAATGTATGGGGATTGGTGAGAGATCAAGGGTAACGCTGATTCGTACAGTACCAATGAGGCAACTGCAGAGTCCTTTATAATTAGCAGAAATGACAGTGCAACTGTCTAAAAACAATTACATTGCAAATAAACAATCTGTGTCATCTAAGTGGTGTTTATTGTCATAATGGAAATTAATTTCAAAAGCTTCAGGCAAAATGAATATAATGCAGCCGAGTGGTACATACCACAATGAGGTGTTCCTTCTCCTGCAATTCCCAGACCACAGTTAGCTCAGTTTGTTCTCACGGAAATGAGTGAGTGGTGTGCTTTTTCCCTGTCAGTTAGGTGACATGGTAACAGGTAATTTCGATCCATTAGTCTTTACACTGTTGCGCTTTGTTCAGCGGCATGTTAAAAATACGCCAAAGGAGACGGACAGAAATATTTTTTAATTACTAAGCTGTGTGCTGCTGTAAGCTGGCAGGGACTGGGAGAGTGGCCCTCGCGCTTCAGATAAACGAGGCCTGAATTTTCAACCTGGCTTATTCCATTGCACAAGTTATCTTTGTTGCCAAGATAAGAAACTGCACTTCCATGGACATTTCCGTACAGCAGGAATGATAACATATAGTTGCCTGACTGGGATAAATGCATTTAAAAGGCTGTGATACTCCCACGCAGTATGGCGATATGGGCCATAATGGGAATAGTCAGATTCCTCTCTTTCATTTTTATTGTTCCCATTGACTCTTTACACACACTTGTATGTGGGCTATTTGCCTGCCACCATGTTGTACTCTCAGCATGCAAGTTTTTACTTCTGCTACTGTGCTTTTTGAGATAGTTTCTACTGTAGTTACAGAGAACTTACCCAGGTTGCACAGAAGAGACTGAAGACTTGTGATTAAAGGGATCATCTCTGCATTAGTGCAAGATCAGCGTAACTTTAATACAGAATATAGATCCTGTAAGATCTGCTTTTGAGAGTGTTGCAGACTTTGTAGCGTACTTGCCAGTTGTGAAAAAGTCAAAGTTGTCTTTTGAATGAGATTCGTCTTAAGTGATTGTGGGTTTGATTTAACGTTGCTGCAGTTAGCAGAAACTTTTCAAACAACTGATCTGGTGTATGACTGTCTATAAGCCCTTCAACAGCAGATGAAATTCTCTCTGAAAAGACAGAGCTTTCTGTTTCCTCTGGGGTCTGGCTTGATATATCACATCTGGGGCCAGAAATGTCATTCTGAAGCTTTCTGCAGAGGGCTATACAATGACTATGTATCTCAGTTGTACATTAAGCTTATTTTAGTTCTTGTAAAATCAAAGGAGAAACAGTCAGAATACCAAACTAGGCATGATGTTTTATTAAAACACTTCCATCCGAGTGAGTAGGAGTTGCTCCCTTTTCTTCCTGTGATGCTGAAGATTTTCAATTAGGAAACAGTTTAAACTGTAGCAAAGATTAGGAGCTCCGTCAGGATGTATGTGGACAACAGTGTATCCTTTCAGAGAGAAGCAAAGGCATGTTCAAGCAAAAATAAAATAAATTAAAAACCCGATCTTTCCTCTGCATTAGCTGTTTTTAGAGGAGGTGAAGCCTCCTGGGGGAAGTGGGAGGAGAAGCCTAGAGAAGTCAAGTTTTACTACAGAGAGGTACTCGGGAAGTTCAGAGGTGTCCTGTTGCAGAAATAGCTCCCATGATGGATTGACTGTTTCCTTGTTGTGTTTTCAGCAAGTTTTGAATTTTATATGAGTGGTTTTTGAGAGGTGTTTAATTGTCATGTTGCCTAGACTCCCCCCCCCCCATTTGTTTATTTTTGAATGAATACCTTTATATGTCAGACTATGAAGCACTGAGGCATCAATATTGTCATAGTAACTAGAACTGCAGCACTGGCTTTCAGCCAGAAAATATGGTGATTCATGGCTTGAATGTGGGTGTCTGGAAATGAAATAAGTTCTGATTCTCAGATGAATCAATGAAGTAGTATTTGTGTTTGTATTCCCCCCCCCCAGGAGGTGTTCTGAACATCTTACTTTCCCACACATCCTTTTTTACTTCTACCGTTTTCAAAGATGGGAAGGATGTTCTATAACTATATGCTCAACATCTCAGCAGCAAATACAACTCTGTGTGGTGAACGCTTAACCTGTTTCTTTTTTTTCAATTTAGCTTAGCTTTAAATTCAAAAAATATGAAACCTGTAAGCTGGAATTTTGTAATATAGCAATTTGATTTAATTACGGACGAGTTTGAGAACAGGTTTGTGTACTGTATGTGTGAATGTGGTCTCTGTGTAGGACACAAGAATGTGATAATTGCAGATCAGAGTTTCTAAATGCAACGTCAATTTCTATAAATGTTGTTTGTGCCCACACTGAATCCTACGTTTTGTTTATGTTTATATATATATATATAAAAAGAAAGTAATTGCAGTGTGCACACACACATAGACAAATGTAGATGTGAACGGCAAGGCTACATTTTGGGCACATGTACTTTCAGATACTGCTGTTGCTGAGAATGAGTGCCTCATCTTTGAGAAGTGCCAGAAGAATGGTTCCTTTTCTTTAAGTGGTGGATCCCTTCAGTGTGTTTATATAATATACTTCAAGACCCTCATCAAAGCCCATAGTTGTATTTAATTGTACAGCAATTGAGTATGAGTTTGCAATGAGAGGCTAAAATCACACTGACGACCTGTTTTCGGGGGTCTCTGAAAAATGAAAGCAATTTATCAATGAAGATATTTCATGTTGTGTTCATCATGAAGCAAATTTGTTGCTTATCAGCTTTGTTTTATTTATTTGTTTTTAAGTTGCTGCTCCTGTGGCCAAAGAATTGTGTTGCTCTGTTTTCTGGCCTTCCTGGATTTGTGGGAGTGGGTGGGTATAAGATGCCTTTACTTAAGCTTTGAGAAAAACCTTGTGTATCAAAATTTTTCACTGCTGTCTTTGAGTTAGGGGGCTCTATCAATTAATAAGGAATCACTCCTGTCAGTAATTAAAGACTACAGTGAACTAATTTAATAGGTTTTACAAATTTGAGTGCCATGTATTCTTGATGATTGCTTGTCTGTTTAAATCTTCTGTTATTACAAGTAATATGCAGGATAACTTTTTCCTCCATCTCTTCCTACTCTTTTGCTTTTGCCATCAACTTTGTGGTTTAGGTGATCAATTTTTCTTTTAATCATTTTTGTTTCAGTGGGCTGTGCTAGTCCCTGGGTATCTTTTTCCTACAATCAAAAAAAGTCAAATTTTGTGGCTAGGGCTGTGGTTTTGCCTTCTCTCAGGAATGTTACAAATGCACATCTATGTTGAACTCTTGGAGTCATTTTTCCACTTGAGTATTTGTCAGTCAACAGGCTTTGATGTCTGGCATTTTGGGTTAGTTGCTGCTGAGATGGTTTATCCTGTGGAAGTTTGTAACAGGTTTTTTAGTGCTGCTGCTGCGAGTTCCACACCTGTGGTGTAATACTACTCTGGAAGTTTTAAGTCCCTTTCTCCAGCTGTGCATAGATGGAAATGTTGACATCACAGGTTCAGCGGGGCAAAAGATTCAACAAGGGTGTATCTTCTACCCAGCTGTGTGGTGATACTGAGAATGTGTGGAGAAATGAGAAACTGGTTACACATGGCAGGAAAAATGTGCTATCAGGAGGACCAAATATTGGTTTGCTTTCCTGTTTCAGAATCTGTTTCAAATCCTCCCCCTTCTGCCTTTTTATTTTAATAAAGCAAAAGAACAAATTTGTTCCTTAACACAATTGTTTCGTTATATTCTGAAGCTCATATATTTATGGCATGTGCAACTGAGAGAGATTAGGTGTGGGGGAGAGGGGAAAAGGAAACCTCTGGGCCCCTTGTGTGCTTTAAAAAGCATCTCTCTGTATTTCTAAGGTGCCCTAAAATGCTTTTTCTCTTAATACGAGTTGTTCTGTGTGGGGTTTTCCCACCCTCTATTAAATTAGTGGGGCTGGTTTTCTTTAGGGATTTTTTTGGTGGTTGTTTTCTAATGTTTTGCCCTAGTGTAGATGCTCTTTAACTGGGGGGAAAAAGCTGGGTCAGGGGTGTTGACTTGAAAAAGTAGGGAGAGGTCCCTCTGTCTCCCTGTTTTTCCTGTGCTGTGTGCATATTGGCACTTCATGTGTCTGTTGTCTTTTATGAATAGTGTGGCTTTTATATCATCATTCCAATTGGGAATGAATGTGGAGGAGGAGAATGAGGTAATGCTTCCTCGAAGGCATCTGTTGCTGCTAAATAACTTACTGCTGTGCTTCCTACCTCACCTGGTGAAACTGCTGTCTCATAGCTGCCATGGTAAATGTCTACCTGTCGCCAGTGGCAAGGATTTAATTTTAGATATATTAGAGTCATCATTGAATGCTGTTCTCTGGCTTTATTGTTTTACTCAAATTCACAGGGATACCCGTCCTACCTATAAAATGTTTTAAGAAGCCTGTGTATAAATAGCTATCAGAGTAGCTGACAGCAGCTAGAGGAGATGTGTCTAAAGGATAGCAGCATACTATTTTGACTCTTGAGAAAAGTGGCAGAGTAGCAAGCATTTGTGTACTTTTATTATTTGCCCCTTAGTCAGATGGGAGCAAAACTAATCAATATTTTTAGTATGAAAGCAAATATTGGAATATAAAGTAAACAAGAGACACAAATTGTGGCAATTATTGGTTCTTTCCTGAAAACTTTGGAGATATTTGATTAACTTGTTGTGTTAAATGCAAACAGTCTATTAAACAGTAGAACACATCATTGGTTAGGAGAAGAGAGCACTTTGATTTCACAATTAGCATAAAGGACAGTATTTCAAGGCAGAGAATGAGCTGGTTTTTGTCCCTTGATAACCAAATTTGACAGCATAGCAGCTGTGCTGGAAATAACTTTATGCAGACAAGTTTTTCTGCAAAGCTTTGTTTTTCTTTATCTCTAAGGCCACTGTGTTTGGAATCCCCCCGATTCAGTTGTTCAGACCCTAAATGTGAAGCTTTTTATACTTACTTTTATAAAGCCAAAACAAGAACACAGCCAGTCCCCCACCCTGAAATGTAGATTAGAGATGGTTGTGACCTGATGACCTGATGGTACTATTTAAAATTAGAACTGTTGGGTTGGTTTCTCTGTCCCCCGTGTCCCCGTCCCTGTCCTCCCCGTCCCCCCGTCCCCTCCCCAATTCTAAATTAAATTGCTATCTTCATTTCAGCCAGATCTGCACAAGGAACTTAAGTGACCTTTTTTCTTGTAGTGAGTCCTGAAGTTTTTCCTAACAATGTTCCAGTCACTGGACCAGATTAACGGGGTTAGAAACCACCTCCTCTGGTAGGATACATCTGCCCCAACTTGTGCATTTAAAAATTGGATGGCTGTGTCTGGGCTTCCTCTGTAGCTGATGCAGACTAATCAGCACCTCCCAAGGGTGATAAAGCTGACCTGTCTTTAATACTTGCCTTAGGATAAGATTAATTCCCCCCTGAGCAGTGGTGTCAGTTTTTCTTCCCATTGACTATAAATGTAATCTAGGGTTGAGTAGCTTGCACTTAGATTTCTGACGCAAATAGTAATAAATGCGTAGCTCAAAAAAAAAAAGCATCCCTGTATCTCTGAACACTGTTTGCAGGTGAAAAATAATTTTTTAAACTCTACGCACAAAAAAAAATTGAGTTCTGGAAAGGCTGTAGGATTTCATAGCTAACCAATGCGTAATTTTTCTCCTGTATCTCAGAGGAGATCTTTTACTTTGTATTGAGCACTGAAAGTCTCTTTTGCCCCTCTTGAGAAGAATTGGTGAGTCTATAGGGACTGGAATGTGATTGAAGTTGTTGGTGTAATTGCTCTCATGTAAACTGAGATTATGTTTATAGTCCCAATTTACATAGGTGAAGTATGGTAACAACAGCAAACTAGCAAGTAGAGACACTGTTTTCTTTTCCTTTCACAACCTACGGTATTGTGTACCTGTGGGGTAGTCGGCATCTCTGAGCATCCTTTGACCAAAGCGTACTGCAGAGGAGAGCAGAAGAACGTGTCGAGTATAAATCAGCTTGCAGCCTTTATGCAGGAGCAGCAGCAGGTCAGCAGGCAGGCTTTGCCATGCTTGAGACAGTGTGGCAGAATTGGCCATCTCTCTTGTTGAAACAGATTAAATGCTTTTAAAATGTCTGTGCTTGGTTCTTTTCACTTTTTTGAATCCCACATACTCGCAAAGAAGCCATCACAGAGAAATACAGTGGAGGTTTCTCTGAATGTGCTGGGCCTGTTGGGGCAAGAACTTGGTTTTCCTTGAAACCTTACCCAAAGCTTTGATAGAGCTGAAGATTAAAGGCAGTTTGTGAATTATGAGTGTTCAATAATTTCTAATGTATATTACTGTATCTGAGGGGCCAAAGTTCAGTGAAGGTGACTTTATAACTATCTTGCAGTTCAGTGGTTGGTACCAGGCAAGTATAACAAAGATTAATCACAGGATTGAACTTTTCTTGGTATTAATTTTTTAATTTTCCATCCTGGGGTGGGATGCATTTGTAGTATCAGGGTTTGGGTTTGTTTTTTTTTTCCTTTCCCCTCAAAATTCAATATAAAGTTGGACTTCTGAGAGAGAGAGCTGGTCTTGTTTATTAGTATTTTAAGCTGGATTCTCTAGGAGGACTGAAGTGATACATACCCTTACCACTGTCGAGCAAGGTATCTCTGCTGTGCTTGACTCCATTGCTTTTACAATGTTTGTTCTAGAATTGGAAAGCTGCATGTTTTTCTTTGGTTTTGCAGCTTCCATCTAAACAGGTTCTTTTATTCAAAGGAATAAGTACATCAGAGTGCTTCAGCCATTTTAGTTATCAGGAAGGTATGAGTACTAAAAATATAACAGGGAATCAATGTGTAGTTACTGAGAGTTCAGCTAATATATTTTATTAAGAAAGAAACTCTTTAAGTTGAGACAAGTCAAAACAGTTCGGAACAGCACAATGTCATTGTTTATGTCTCTGTGTGTTTAGTGGATGATTATTTATTTCCTACGAGTACATTCATGAAGGCAAATGTTTTCCATTTCCCAGCCACAATTTCAGTTATGTGGTCAGTGTGGCTTGCATTTTGGTTGGGCAAAACATGAAGCACGATGCCTGTTGAAAACCGCATGATCAGTTTGGAAGACCATACAATTTTTCTGCGATGTTCAAAAAGGAAGCTTTTCTTGTGACCTACCTTATGTTTAAGAATTAATGGCACCTGCTTTTTTGCATGTCTGCTGACTTCTGCAATGCCTCTGCTGCTGCGTGATGTGTAAATCTCTATAGCATAGAAGAAAAACTGAAAACCTGATTTGACTTTGATGAAAGGGCAGTTTATGTGCATGTCAATTGAGAACTTCTAAGGGTTGGCAAGATAGAAATCTTATCTCAGTTGAGATAAGAGGTAGCTATAATTCAAAACAGGCAGTGGTAGTTTGGTCAACTGTCAGAAAGGCAAAACTGCATGGTGATTCAAGCTGGGCATCTGAACACGAAGGATGCTTTTTAATAGCTGTTATCTTTAGCAGAAGCCTTTATCCTGATGTGAATGGTACTAGAAAGCCAAAATCCCCAGTCCGTTCTTAATGGTGGTCCTTTTAAAGTGTCATTATTCTTTACTAAACAAACCCTGTGACAAGCCCTGTGTTTGGGGGTGGTGGTGGTAAGTTTACAAATAAGAAAAACAGTCAGAAACAAGAGTAATCCTTACCATTTAGGGGAGCTAGTGGTAAGGAATAGCTGCTACCACAGCAGAGAAAATTGAAAACCAAAGAGGAATAGTAGAAAATGATGATGACAGTGATTGCTGCTGCTGCTTCTACTGCTGGTGTAAACAATTAACACTTTTCATTTTGGATAAAGCCCAATCAGTAGCATTTTCTAGAAGAGGGATGATTCTGACCTACCAACCCTTAGATTAAATGCTTCTACAAGCAACCATATAAAGTATGTTATGATGCACAATTCTTAGAGTGAGCAAGCGGGGAACTGGCCTTCCGTTATTATTAATTTTTTTTCATCCTTAGCTCCTATATTCTTTTTGCTTTCCGAGAGTTTTTTTTCTTGTTCCAGTGCTGTATTTCTTCTCAGATATTTTTGTGTTACTCCTCCCCACTCCTCTTATGTCCACACGCTCTTATTTCTTTGGGATGATGCTTTTGATAGAAGAGGATGTTTCGGTGACACTGTTCAGCCAGACCACGTTTACGACAGTGTCTGAGTGGCCTGACATGGAAGCAAAGAGCAGAAGCAGAACCAGATGGTGAACTGCTGCAAGAGCTCTCGGCGCTGTAGGAAAGATCCGCTCTCACAATCTGGCTGCGTTACGGGTTGCTGCAAGGGGGCAAAGAAGTTGCCGACTGAGAAGTAGGGCACATCTGGGGTCATACAGCTGTTCCTGCCCTGTGTTGTCTCTCATAAGAATCTTCTCTTTTGGCTTGTCTGCACTTGCAGTGTGTTGGAAGTCAACTTACTCTGTAAATTAACAGAGCTTTGTGCTTTTTTTGTGCACATCCTCTGGCATTTTATGGCACATCCTAGTAGTTTTGCTGGCATGGAGTTCAACCCAGAGCTAAGCAGGTGTGGATGCTTTGGAGCCGAAACTTCTTAGAGTTCTGCAGTACTTGTCTGCTAATATCTTATACTTCACTGATGGCTACCTGGACTGCATTTGTGTGCTTGTGTGTTCTTCTTAGCTTCATGATTATTTTGACTGGATGTTGCCTTTTTTGTTTAAATGCTGGAATGAATTCAAAGCCTTTCTCTTAAACACCCTGCAAGATAGAAGTTGCATGTGCCTTTGCTGTATTTATTCATTCGACTGTGGTGCTAGGAACTAGCTTTCCTCTGAAAAAGATTATTTTCCTGATTTAGAACAAAATTTTCCTGGAAGCCAAATGCAAAACACGTGCAATTTAAATTGCAGAGAGGCAAAAAAAGTTCTGTCTGGGCTGTAGTAATGATGACTACGCAGGGAAAGTTAATAATTCCGAGTACTCCTAACCCTGTTTTTTACATCATTAGTGACTATTTATGTTCTGTCAACTTGCAGTTACTTTATCTGAAGTTTGTCAAGTCAGAATGGTGTCTTATTGCTTTTATTGTATCTCCTCTACTTGAATGTCATCTCATCTACTAATTATTAATTCCATTTCCAACACTCTTTCCATCCCTCATCTGTTTTCTGGCTTGCCAAGACAGCACTGCAAAACTATCAGACTTGCTTTCCATTTGAAGTCATTGCAGCTTAGTTCACAGCCAGCCTTTGCAGTATTAGTCAGGAAAACTTTTGGCGAAAGTCTGACGCTGAATTTTGAAGCAGATGTGGCTATCTTCATTGAAGGGATGTGTTGGAGTGAAATACAGTGGGTGTTTTTTATGCAGGTGCTGATAGAGATAAGGGCACTGGGAGTGCTTTTTTTGCTTTCCTTCCTTACAAAAGATTTCATGGGGTTATTATTCTTTGTTCCACAAACTGCTGTCTGCTTCAAAAGTTACCAGAGAACTAAAAATTTCAAACAAAGGAGGGATACAAAGCATAAGACATGTCATTTCAGTAACAGATTGGAGGTGTAGGGCAGAAAGATTTATCCATTTGGAAATGTACAGTATGCCAAGTTCTAATTAAAATCATTGTAGTTTTCTTGTTTTTCTTTCTCCTGTTGACTATAAAAGGGATTTTGTGATAACTCACCTTCATGGACAGAGAAAATTTTGTAACGTAGATAAGGGTGTCTGGGAGGGAGAAAAAAAGGAAGGCCTGCATATAAACGAGTAAGAAGTTATTCTTGTGGTTTTTTTCCCAGGGGAATGTCTGAATTAGAAGAAAGTTCTGTTTCAGAAACTATTTATCTTCACTCCTGGGATTTTGTGTGACACTGGGGGTGGCACTGGAACGGGAGGCTAGAAACGGTTGTGTTTCCTCAAGTAAGGAAATAGGAGAGAAGAGAATGGGAGATAGAAAATAAGTACGTGTCTTGCCAGCTTTGGGGATCTCATTTGAACCCACACAAACTTGTGTTTTATGTAGCAGCAAAATTCTTGTTTTAATCATGTGCTTGTCATTCCAAGGTAAGTAAGTAAGGTAGGGAAATTATAATTAGCCCTCCTTGTAGATGAAATGAGGACAAAGGAAGAAAAGTGGCATGCTGAATTTCATATGAGGGTTTAATGGCAGTTAAGATTACGGGTGGAATCTTCCGTTTCTGTCCCAGAGTTAAGCTTATGAGCTCTACACTTGGTTAATGTTACTTTTTTTTCTCTGTAGGTGTCACAGTAAGTTTGAGCTAGTGGCCATGAGAGTGCTGCTGCATCCAGAATCACTCACTCGGCCCATACCTCACTTTTTCTCTATTACCAAGCACCCTGTAAGGGAAGATTGCTGGGGAAGACCTGCAGGTTAGCTGAGTAACCTGGTGAGCCTTATGTCGATTTACAGGCTGGAGGTCAAAGGTTTTTTTTCTTTCAAGTGTAGGGAAAGGGGGGGCTACAGGAGATCCTGTTTTGAGCTGAGTAGTGTGCAGGCAGCTTATGGAGATGAAGAAGCTTAGAAGAGCAATGAAGTGTGTAGCCATGTAGGGTTTTGGCAACTGAATGTTTGTTTTGTTTTAATTTCTTCTTTAGTACTCTCTTCCTTAGGTAACTCAATGCATCTATTCTTGTAATGTTGTCTGCAAAAAGTTTTTAAGACTGTGTTACAAAGCAAAACCAAATTCTGAAATATAAGAGTCTCACTTAGCGCTAAGAAAACAAATTTTAAAACATGCATTTTTATTAGAGTTTTTCAGACTACAGAATCACATTTTGTCCTTGGGCTAAGGCTTGAGATGGTGCAAAAGCCTCTTTAAAATGTTTACCTTGGGGCCGTGTTAGAAAGAATATTATATAGACCTGATATACAGTGTATCTTTGTCTGTTGTTTTAACTTAAAAATGAGTTTCTGACATTTTTTAACATTAGAAATCTTTTTTAACATTAGAAATCGCCCTGCTTTAAGGTTTTGGGGTTTTTTTTCTTCTTTTTTTTTTTTTTAGCAAGCCAGTTCATGTATTAAATCTGTACAAATTACAGTTAATTATAGTCAACTCAGAGCGAGGCCTAAAATAGGTCACATGCTGTTTGGAATAAAAGGCACTGAAAATGATTAAATCTGTTTTGTTGGGCCTGAAATATGTCCTGAGGTGTTTCATCCTCCCCTGGCTGCTGGTCTTCCATTTTGTTCTTGTCTGCCACGTTGGGCCTGCTTGCTGGACAATAAAGTGACAAGGTTCCTTGTAAAGGAAAGAAGTGGTGTATGAAATTGTTGAGTCTTCTGTCTTTAACATGAGAAGCTGAAATCTTTTTTCACTCCATCTCTTTATTTGAGACCAGCTGAAATTCTTCCTAAATGTTTTCACATTATCTGAATAATGAGGGGGAAGACATGCTATTTACTCTTATAGAAAAGAGCTAACATTGAACTTCATTCCTTTTTTTTCCCCGGAGTTGCATTTTGGGTCCTGACTTTCAAGGGACTTTCTTCTGCATCCTGTTTGGATGGGATAATGACTGAGCTGCGTTGGTGAGTCAGCAGAATCTGGTTAACCCTCTCCCAGCACAGCTAACGCCAGCTAGGGGTGTAGTGATTTTTTTGTTTATAAGTGATGCACAGTCCTTGGCTTCTTGTTGTGCTTCATAGGAATTACTGCTTTATGCCAATTTTTTTTAATTATTCTAAATGCTATTAAATTAATTACATTAAAACAACTTCACCAGTGACCTTGAGCAAAAGTTATTTCCAGCAGTGTATCTTCTGCATTTATGTACTGACTTAATTAATGCCTGCACGCTTCCTCAGGTTCAGTGATTCTGCATCAACTATTTTTTAACTTACCTGCATGTATGTCCTTTATGGGAACTAGTTATTATTTTAATTGTATGCAAGAATATGTATGCATCTACATTTTTTTTGAGCATTATTGCAGTAGGTACTCGTAAAATTGTCTGCCAATAAAAATATGACATCTACAAAGCTGCATGCAAGGTAGACGCTTACCTGCAGATATACTCAAGAAGTTGTTTTGAAAGCAGCTGCACTTTGAAAATAGCTATGTGGACTTGGGTTTATTCATTCTGTTTCCTGACTAAGTGTATGTGCAGTGTAAATAGAAGGGGGTTTTATTTTTTTTTTCCTTGCACAAACCTGGGAGCTCTGTAAACCCAACTGTCTTTTCCTCCTGTTCTCTCCTCTGTCACTAACCCCAATTTCTGCATAATCATTGGTAACAGAGACTGGTTGAGCCAACTTGCATGTTCAGGTAAGCCTGAGACTTAAAAGTCTGTCCTCAGCGAGTACTGCAGCCCTCACGTTGCTCCCAGTGGGTTAGCTGTTGGTAAGTAATTGAAGTAAGTAGGCAGTTCTGTTGACCCGGTTTTGTAACTAAAGTAATGAGGTATATCTGACCTTGTACGGCTTTCAGGAGCTATACTGTTGAGCAGAAGGCCGTTTTATGTTGAGTTATTTTTCAGGATAAAGCTGTGCTTCAGAAATTGCCCTTTCCTAAGAAGTACTTTTTAAGACAGTTCAAGACGCGCACGCAGGAAGCTAAAGAAGGTGTCCTGTGTAGCAGTCAGTCTTTAACTTGCAGCTGACATGAATCTGATACGGTACATGAGGCCTTGAGCATCATGACTGTAGAGGGTTGAATTTCTCCCAGTAACGATCACCGTAAGTATGATGTTAGTGTTCTTTAGTTTTGCACATACATGGCTAGCAGTATGGAGCAGCTCTTGATCTGTATCTCGAGTCACAGAAGAGGTTAGGTTGCAAGTTAAATTAAGAGTGCTGTCTACCTTTAAATGATATTGGGAAATCTACATTATGAAAAGTAAAACACTGGAGCATTGAGGTCGTTCTACTTCAAATTTTATTGAAAACTCACCAACTACAAAGTGTGTTTGTTTTCCCTTGGCCAACATCACTGAAGATGGAGAAGGCTCTACATACTCAACCTGACTATGGAATGTTAGTTCCTGAACAGTTCTGCCTTACACTTTAATGACCCCTGCTGACTGGGCTTCTATTGTTGTTTGCCTTGTCTTTCCAGTAGGGCTACTATGCTTCCTAATTGATCATACCTTAACAAGCTAAGCTTGGAGGAAAAAAAGGCTTGAGCAGTTGAATTCTCCTTGCCATAGGAACCGGTTGACATAATGAGATAGTTGATGATGTCATTCTGTTAAAGCTTCAAAAAAAGATTGATAATGATTTCCCATCCTTGAATAGTTCAGTCTGGGGCCTTTTTATTTTCAACTTGTGTATTTTGCAGCTGTCATTTAGCAGGATCTCTGAGGAAAGGAAAGCGATTAGAACATTTCAGATTTAAATTTCTAGCACTGTTAAGTCTGTTAAGGTTCTCTCAGTCCAACAGGACTATACAAGCATGGGGTTGAGCTTTGCAAGGGCTGCTTGCGCATGCCTCACTGTAAACCCATGAGGAATTCTTAGTGAATTTGGTAAGGGGCTACATTGTGGTTACAGGTAGCCACATGTCTACATTTTTGCAAGAGATGAGCAAAAATATATAGTCCCTGTTTACTTGATGGTAGGTCGAGAGGCCAGTCCTGCAAATCATTTCTCATTGCAGTCACTTCTATATGGAAAATTTTGTAGGAGATTGTGTCCAGCTTTTTCTTCTCTTCATCTTTTCTGTTTCCTTACGCTGTTCTTTGAACTTCTAATGCTGTAGGCCACAGAGACATTTTGTGCAGAATATAATCTTAGAAAAGAACACTTGATGAAGCAACTTGTGGAAGAGAAATACTCCCTGTAAAAGGAAATCATTCATGGCTTTTAGCTCTTTAAAAACCCATCTTAACGTTCCTGCTGGGTTCCTTTCACTGTAAAGTAATGCAGAGGATTAGTCAGCATCATCTAATTAGGCAGCAGCAAAGCAAAAATTTTGTTTAACCGACTCTGCTCTGATTCAGTTTCCATTCATAGGACTTGCTCATTGAAACCAAATGCAATAAGGACATCTTATTGATGGCATTTGAAATGTCAGAGTGAGTGTGAGGTGAGGCATACTTAAATGAGTTTTGCACCTGAGGAAGAAATTCAAGGTCATCCTGTGCAGTTTCTATACCAAAACAGTCTTCCTGTGTTCTCTGTGAGTCTGCAGGTAGCTGGAGTACCTCCTGGTTTCTTAATAGCTGTGGTGATTTGAGATCTTTAATTCTGCTCCATCCTTCTGAAAAGGATGGGAATGAAAGAGCTGCTGGAGAGCCTTTCCCTTCCATTTCTGTAAGTCTGGACTGCTTTGGTGTCCTTATTGGATTGTCTTGTGATGTAACTGTGGCTGGATACCCTTAAAAAAAAAAAAAGCTTAGTAACAGTATCTGGCAGGCCTGAAGTAGAAGAGCATGTCTTGGATTCTTCTAGGGTAGGCTTATGGTAGAGTCTCAGGATCCAAGAAAACTGTATTTTACGATACAACACGCAGGGACCAGGAGAAATGGCTTATATTTAGGAGGTTTGTCTTGGCCCTTCACTTCACAGAAGCACTTCAGCACATACTTAACTGCACGTAGACCTACATCTTATGTGCTGAACAGCCTTCTCTGACTTTGGACCTCACTGAGGAATGCTGATACTTCAGTTCATGTTTGTGTATGAGGACAAGCTGGATTTTACTTCTTTCACAGTGGTTCACATAAGATTACTTACAGCTGAGGCATTTGGGAAGAACAACTCAGCCTTTTCTGAGCAGAGATTATTACTGTTAAGTTTTGCCAATTGGGGCATTAGGTCTGCATGAAGGAAGAAATTGATCTTTTTGTACTGAGCTTTAAAATAAACAAAAAAGCAATCCGTTTTTTTTCTTATTGGAACAAGGGATTTTTACGAGCATGCAGTTGAGACTATACACTTTTAAACAAAAGACATTGCTGTAGATGGTATATCATCTAAAATTAACTGAAATAGCTGGGATGTGATAGAGGACAGGATAAGAGTTTTTTTGCTTTATTCTGGCAGAACTGCTCACTGCTTTCTAGTGGGAAGTGATGTTCTTTATCAGATCAGTCTTGTTGCTGGTATTGATAATGAATCAGTAAATTGTTCCTAAGCCATTATGACTTTTTGTGACTCCCAGTTTCAATGTAGGTCCTTGAACCTGGGCCCACAAGCAATCTTCTGGGGAAGGAAGGACATGTACCCAAGGAGATTGATTACTTTAACTGGAACATCCATTTCAGTGGCTGTGAGTCTGTCTGGCTGTTCTGACCCTGTTACACAGATGAGAAAAGAGATAAAATATCCTCCTTCTTGTGCAGTTGATGAGAAGCTCTTTCGAGGACAGAGCTGTTAGGAAGTGAAGACTGGGTGACTTTGGTGACAAGGTGGCTACAGCCTTGGAACAGTTTTGCCTAGCTGAAGGGGATGAGTTGTAGTGGAGAGGAAGCATGTGGACGGAGTTCCAGTGAACTGAGAGAAGGAGGCAACCAGGAGTGAGCTAAATAACAAAACAAAGTAGAATTTGAAGAAGTGAGAGAAATCCGATTCCTTTTTACCTTTAGGCATTGTAGAAAGACTGAACCTGGAGAAGTTATTTTTCCCTGCTTCCCACACCCCCTCAGGAACACCATCTGCAAAATATTTCTCTTTTACAGTCTATGGAGTACCAAGGTAGATTAGAGCCTGTTTTTCCCAGACTTTAGATGAGAGATCTCTAGGGACATGTCTGCCTAACCTTCCAGCCAAGCTTCACTGCTTTCTTCCTTATTTTTCTTATTTTAAAGGAATGTCCTCAATATAACAATAAAAGCAACATAACGATTCACTTAAGGGACTACAGTAAAAGAAATAACTGTTTAACTTATCTGACCATTTAAGACACTTTTGAAATGATGCTCTGCGTGCAGATGATGTCTTGGATCATCTTATTCCTGATGCTGTTGCTGTGTTAGGCATATGGCAGTGTCACGTGGAATCAGGATGACAGTTTCTGGTCTAGCGGTTCCCCTCTGCTCACCTGAGACCCCCACGTTGTCTATCGCATTGTCTTTACAGTCTGGTCAACCTTTTGGGATGAACTTTAGGGAGAGATCTTATTTCCACAATATTTTTTCTTTGTTATTGTTTTTATGTTTTTTTTTAAGAGAAAGTAGAAGAGGTACATTGTCTGAGGCAGTTCTAAGGTGAGTCACGTCTATATAAATAGAACTGCTGAGCACATTGGATAAGCTGCAGTGTGCAGAGGACAAAAATGCTTCAGAGGGAGGAAAGCCACCTTGTTAAAATGATCACGTAATTGTAAATGCCTGTCCTTTAAGACTGCCGCCAAGGGTACCTGCCACATCATTTTTTCATTCCCTCCCTACCCCTCCCTTCAAGTGCAGGTTCATTTTAAATGGTAATTAATGCATTTGTTAGACCATTGAAGTTTCAGCAGAAAGCATAAGGGGTGGAGACAGCTGCAATACACATGTGGGTGCTGCACACGTGCTTTTCTGTACTGGGAGTGAAAGCGTGTCCTTTCCTCATTAGAACTGATGCAGGGATTGGAACATCATTTTGCCTTGTTCCTTCACTCGTGATAAATTTGAGAGTCTGTGTTTTCATTTTCTCCGGTTTCCAATGATTTGCGGTATAGGTAGAACATGATGACAGTGCTTGACTTCATTGGGAATACTGTCTGCAAAACAGACACCTGGAGGTGTTTGGTGCCAGTTCAGTTAGGGGTTATTTGAGAAGAGAGAGCCTCTTCTTTTGCACTGAAGTTTAGGATACTGGGAAGAGCTCAGCAAATCGGCTTTCTAGAGGCCTCAGTTGGACTCTTCCAAAATGGAGGGACCCCCTAGTTGTCATCGTGAAACTAAGTTTGCCCAAAAATTAGGATGCGGACTGCTTTATATGCATAGTTCCTAATGTAGCGTAGTTGAGCCCACTATGGTATGTAGCCAGGTGAAATCCCATGATGATGGAATCTGTATAATTCTTGATGTAATGTTTAAGTTTTTGTGTCCTTTTTTAATTTGTCACTCAGTCTTTATTTCAGTCATCTTGGACATACATTGGCATAAAGCAAGCTAGTTCTTATGGCAAAAGTAAGTAAGATTGAGGACAGTGGAAATCTAGGCCAGAATTAGATCTTAACTTATTTCCTAGGGTAGGTTTTGCAGAAATACCCAGTGCGTACCGATGATGCATATACAGTTCCTTTTCTCAAAGGCTTTACTTGCTCAAAGTCAGCTGCCTCCACGTGATCTGCCAAGGTTTTTGTTGTCAGCCATTCATCCTTGATCACTGGAAAAATTGATTGGTGTGATGTGAGTAACTAAGGGCTCTGAAAAATCCTGCTCTTGCCTTTGCAAATTGCTGTTCGTGGACTAACGAACAAAGCGTGGGAATCTGACAGAGACATGCTTGTTCAGGAAGTCAGACACGAATTTAAGTGAATCCAATGAAACTGAATTGGGCAGAAGGAGTCCCAAAGTTTAGTCAAAAGCAAGGTGTCCCACTACCGCTACCCCAGAGTGGTTTGATGTTACATCAAATCTATTCTAGCTGCAGGTTGCCTCTTTTTTCCCTAGCCCCTTTCCTTCCATACGTTATGCCAGGCTGGGTGAATTGTTAACAGCTCTTGAAAGTCTGTAAGCCTGTTTGCCTCAAAAATCTGATCAAGGGAGGAACAGAGGTATTGTTTCCTTTTCCTCATTTTCAAAAAAAGAGAAGCATGTCTTACTATTGCTGGGTTCCCTTTGTTTTTTTAAGTAGGCCAGTACTAAAAATGGAAGTTAAGATCCCAGAAATTTCTTTTGATTAGCTGCAAGTTTGAAGAACTATGTGCAAAGGAGAAAGTGGGGGAACATAGGTTACTGAGGATGCTGCAAAATACTGAAATAATAAATCTGTATACTCAGATGCCACATAATGCAAGAACGCACGACTCCAAGGCAAACATGAAAAAGAAATTAGTTTCTCAGTAATACACAGTGGGGTTTTTTTTCTGTATGACTTTATTGGATTTTTCTTTTTTTTTGCTTGGCTTATGTTAAAAAGGCATTTCAAGCTTCTGTTTGAATGCATGGGTTCTATATATTTCTTAAATTCATCAGCCTTTCTGTAAAGAAGTATTGGGAGAAGAGCTATGTTTTCTCCTTTTTGCAAGTTCTTGAAGGTTATTGTTTTGAAGTAAGTGTTCCTCTCCCCCTTCCTTCTTCCTCTGTTTTCTTTTTTTCTGTAGGAGTGTTATGATACTCAATGATGATAATATATGGAATTTTACAGAAACTAATTTGAAAACTTGTGTAATTTTTTTTAGATTGTCGCTTACATGCATTGTGGCACACTCAGGAGAAATTTTTAAGGAGGCCATTGCTGACTTAAAAATTCAATAGGATTCTTAAAAAAACAAAACAAAAAAATCCAAACCCCTTGCATCTTTTATATTTATTCGAAGTAGATCAAGTCACAAGAAAAAGTTGAACCCTTGCAACATCAAATATAGGTTTTGCTTTTGTTGTCAACATGAGTATGTTTGGCATGAAAACCAAAGAGGCCAAGTTTATATGGTAGCAATAACTTCTGGAGGAGCAGAGCAGGAATTCAATCTATTTGATTATGACCAAAAATGTCATAGGAAAAAATTCTCCAGAATGTTACTGAGTCTTGCAGTATTCTCATATATAGCCCACCTTAAAGGGTAAAATTAAGTACTGAATCACTTGGCAGGAAATCCTTAAAGGTTTTTAATATGAGAACAAATCTGTGGATAAATAGGTGATTAGTTTGTGTTCTATGCACAGAAATCCAGTCATGTCAAGGATAACATTTGCATTGGTCTGCTTTAAAAGCTTTCGTTAAGATAAAAGAAAAATCCTGTGCCAGTAGCATGGGACCTGTAACATGAATGAAACCAACAAGGCTGATGCATTGTTTTAGCTTGTGTGTATAGCACTTTGTGCATTTCTTTGCGCATCTTCTTCCTGAAGAAAAACACTGCCTGGCACGACTTGAGTGAAAAAGGTTTTCTTGCCAGCTCCAAGAATGCAGTGCTTTCATTGTGATCTGAAATGTGCTTTTTGTGCATTGTTCTAGCAGGCATATAGTTTGACTTCTGCACTGAAGCCAAAACTTGAATAAAAGTCTTGTAGTGGCTTGAAGTAAAAGAACTATCTTTCAATCTCTGAAGTTGTGTCAGACATTATTTTTTGTTGCCCTGGGAACGTTCTTGGAGTTGGTGTTGTTATAGACAGGTTATATTTCTGAAAGCATCAAATCTGTCAGGTTTGTCTGCCGTGTAGAAACTTAGATCAGGAATATTTGTAGCCATTTTCCTTCACTTTTCTTCCTCCTGTCTATGATAGTAAAATTATGCCAAGTGATTTTTATTTGACCTTCTTTGCAATAAATATTTCTGTGCCTTTTCTGCTTTGGAAGCAATATATTGGGAAATCATTTGGTAATTGGGCATTGGGATTGAGATTACTGAGGAGCATAGCTGTTGCTTGTTTGAAACTTCTGCCTAAAGATTTATTTGGAAACATTATTTTTTGTCCCTAGTTTGCCCAATGGATATCTTTTTTAATTGACCTCACCTTTTGAAAATTGTATTCTAAGCTTGAAATGTAAGTTCTATTACTACATGATATTTCAGTTTGCTAGCACGTAGTTAGTTTAGAATTAACACAGTAATATAAACTCCTGGGCTGTTTTCCTGTGCTGCAACAAAGCAAAGGCCTGGTCACTCAGAGATGCTGAAATCATTCCTACTGGCCTTACTGCTACAGACTGAAAGAGTTTTTAAGGTTTTATTCAGTTAGATTTGTTTATGAAAAGAAAAAGAAGGCTCCTGGACGAATGAAGCATAAAAGTATCACCAGGTTTACTGTTCGATTAAATTGAGAGGCACCACTTAAAAGGCGGCAATTCGGAAGCTGTAACGAAGGGTCAATGTGTTGGTCAACATATACGCTGGGAGAGGGAACTTGCCACAGAAGCGATAAGGAAGGAAAAAGCATTTGGAGGTACTGGTTTATGAAGTTGTGTGGGTTTTGCACCAAGTGAACCTACCCAGTTGCATTTTTCCATAAATTACGGTGTTTTAGTGTGCCCAAACTTTTCTTTCTGGAATCTGCTCTGCATTTAGAAGTGAGTTTTTTCTTATGTCTCTAATTTCCACTATAGTTTGGTTTGGTTCTTGGGTTGGTTTCTCCCCCACCCCACCCCCAGTACCTGCAGTTATGTAGCCTGTTGTTCTATAGAGCCTGTTGGCAGACCTGTCCAAGCAGAGTTTCTCAAGAAGACAATGTTGTGGCTTGCCGTGTTCTGGTCTGTGTGCATGTGAAGGAACGATGGGAGGTCCAGCAGCTGAGAACACAGCCGCTGTGCTCAAACACAAAAGCCATTCTTACTAAAAAACTTTTTCTCAGTGTTTGGCATTTTCATATTTTTGAGTATTGTAGGTTACCTTGTCACCAGAGGGGAGGAAGGAGGGAGGCAACAAGAGGAAAACTTGGCAACAACATCTTTTAAATCTTTATTAAAGCCACTTGTAGTAAAACTATTAATATTTTTAGAAACACTTTCCCTGAGCAACTGTCACTTTCAACACTCATTTTTCTACTCAAAAAGGCATTTCAAGTCCATTTCGTTTTCATAATTTTCATTTAAATGCAGTCCCTTGAACTTATACAAGTGATAATTGGATACACAATTTACTACTTCTGGAATGCTGGGTGTTTGGCACTAACAGAATTTGAATTAAATCAGCTATGAGTTCTCCCATTTGATCTGTAGAAGACATGCCTGCAAGCTTTTCTTTAGTGATTTAAAATTACGGGGATGGTCTTGATTTAATTTGCAAATATCAGGCCTTCTCATAGGTAAGCCTAAGTTATATATTTAAAGTAAATCCATAAACAAAAGCTTATAATCTGGAGAGCTTGTAGTGACCATTAGAAGCCTGAAAAATAGTTCTATGTGTAACTGGGGTGCAATGCATCAGTATAGCTTAAATTTTCTTTATTTTAGAATATCTTGATTTCTAGAAAGCTTAAAAAAAATTACAATAAAAAATGCTTTTGAAAAATTATTCTGCGTTTTCCAGATAATAAAACAGAGGGTGCACAGAAAAGGATATTACTGCCGCTGCAAATCTGAGACCCTTTGCAGAGGCATCAACTTTGGCACCAGTTCTGCTTTACTGTCGCAGCTGTTAAAGCATGAAATTGTCAGAAACATCCAAGTAATAAACTTGTGTGCTTGAAATCTATCTGGTGCTTCCCAGAGATTCATCCCTTAGGAGTTCTTCACAGTGTTTGTTTTCATGCTGGAAATATGAACATATTTAACAGTTGCATAATAGTGCAGAACATGTTTCAAAGATATTTATAAACAAGTTTCATAATGCTTCCCTGATGGAGTGGTCACCTCTTGCTTACGGGGTATTGGTGACAGTGGTTATATTCTAGTGATTGCTTTTGATACGCAGCTCTCTGAATCAGAGTCTGTCTTTGTGTTGGTACAGCACTTTGCACAGTAGGAGCTTCTAGCCAGTTCTGTAGCAGTATTGTAAAATAATTGCACTTGGTTTTCCAACTTTTTCTTCGGTGTGTCCTACAACAAACACAAAAGGAGCATGTGACTCCTCCACTCTGAGTTTGTGTTGCCCAGACTTTGTTTCATACAGTAAATATCAATCTGCATGTTTAGGTTTTAAGATATATTTATTTTGGGGTGGGGGGAGGTGACAGTTTTCATTTGGTGCTTTTATTTATATTTAAAGACCAGTCTCCTAATCCTTATTGTGGTAACTGTACACTCTTTTTATAAAAATACTCATCTGTAAATATTGATTATGATAACTTCTTTGCACCAAATTACAGCCTGCCTATGCCAGGGCATGATTCACCTCCTAGTGCATGGCAGTTGTCACCCAGGAGTCTGGCACTCGTGTTTCTTTTTATAGATTTGACTTGAACATAGTGATTTTTATTTTTTTCTCCCTTCCATTCCTCTTACAGAAATTGTGAGTCCCTGGACATCTTAAAAGCCACATATGGATTGTTGAAGCTTAAAAGTGACAGCCTGTTCCTCCTTGAAAGAAATCAGAAGAGTTGTGCCTGAATGTTCACCCGTGTGATTGAACAAATAGGCGCAACAACGAGTGACTCCAAATGATCGGTGCCCTTTGTGTTCCCCTGGGAACACGTCTGGGTTCACATGGCCGTGGCCCTAACCTGCCGTACCGTGACCCTGTGCAGGCGCTGTGGGAAATCATGTCCTACTTACAGTAGCAAGTGCTGCTGTTTGGCAGGGGAGCCCTGCAGTGGGGGCTCCTGTTCTTCCTCCCCTCCCAAAGCTGCTTAGTAGTACAGCTACCTCGTTTTGCAAGCAAAATTCCCAGTCCTTAGTGTTGCACCGAAAGAGTGGTGTAGTTGATTTAATGTCCAATTCTGGCACCGTTGTCACCTTTAAAAAGCAGTTAGGGGCAAGCTGAGTCTGTTTCATGCAGCTGTGGTTGATGTCAGTACAAGGATCTGCTGTTGGAGGTCTGCTCTTCAGCTGCCCTGTGGTTTACTGCAGAAGACTACGTGTTTCTCTGATGATGCGTAATGTGCTATCCTGCTAGACTACTTAAAGTCATGTTAATATTTGGTTTGAGTTAGACACTTATGTCCTTTCATAGTCTATGAAAAAAATGGTGCTTGTTTGGTTTATATTAGTGTTCAGAGGTGAGATTAAAAGGCTTATTTTGGCTCTAACAAAATGTGCAGGAGATTGCAAAGCCTGGGCCCACGTGGTGATTTCTTCTTGCTGCTTTATTGAGAAAGAGAAACCTGTATTGGTGAACCAGCATGGACTGTGAGAGATGGGGAAACAGAACTGGGACTTAGGGGACCCTGACTGAAATCACACAGTAATTCACTGAGTGTGCTTAGGCAAGTTATTTAATGCCCCATCCCTTTGTTTCTCCTCTGGCTTTTCTGTGCAAACTCTTCAGTTTTGTGAATGTTTCGGCTGGGACTATGGCATTGGATCTGTGCTGGGACTCCTAGACACTATTGCAACTAACTTTCATTGAATGGAAAAAAAAGTGGGTTTATTTGTTTTTCTTTTTAAGCGGTCTTTAATGATAGTAAGAACTCAAGCACTAGTATCTTCTCCTGTTTGGGTTTTTTTTTTCTGATTTACTAACATATTGTTTGATAGTTGTAGCACACCTGAAGTTTTGTAGCTGTTGAACACTCATGTCCATGGAACAGATGCTGGAAGACTGGAGATCTGTTTAAAATAACTTGCAATGAATGTCTAAGAAATCCTGTCCCTGTGACCCCAAAAGACTAGGGTGTAAGCCTTGAGCCACGGTTGCACAGGTAGTGCGCTTTTCAGGAAAATGTTGTATTTAGCAGGTTATGCTAGGTTCCTTCTCTTTAATTTGTGAAGCACTTGATTTATGCCAACAGCAGTTCTTTACGAAATAATGAAAGCAAGTTTGTGAACCAAAAGAGAGGTCAGCCTAACCAGTGAGTTGGCTTTAGGGAGAATGTTGCTTTCCCATACGTGGGATGTTACAAAGGATATAAACAACAGTGTTGTCCTCTCTTGCTCTTTTAGCTGAATTTGTCTGTGGTTTTCACTGCTGCCCCCCCCCCCCCCCCCC
>NW_010973209.1:1513776-1514728 GCF_000737465.1 Haliaeetus leucocephalus | reverse complement strand
CCCCCCATCCTTTCAAGCTCTGTTAACAAGCCTGTAATTTCAGGCAGTGAATGAGATGTGTTTTTAAAAAGCTGTGCAAGACCACTTTTCTCTTTAGCTGGAGCAAGGCAGGCAACAGGATAGTGGGTGACAGTGGAGCATCCTCACGCAGTCCTCATCTGGTAACTGTGTGAGGGTCTCCAAGAATCACTTGTGAACTTCAGGTTGTTGAACCTAGCTCTAGTGGTTTAAGCAGTTACCCATTAAATCTGTGATAATTAACATCTAGGGGGGAAAGGAGTGGTAATAATTGTAAACATCCCACCTTTTTTGCTGAATGAAGTAAGTCCAGTATATGTTTAAAAAAAACAGTATTAAGCATTGCATGTGTGTAAAACACTGTTTTTGCCTGTAACCAGATAATCAACTACTACGTTTTATGAATATGTACTACAAAAGGCTGTACTTAACAAGTAAAAAACAGGCCTGCTGCAGAAGTTTGAGCATGAAGACAAAAAGCTCATGAAATCCCCATTTTGTTCCAATTACTGAGAAAATGCTTTAAATCTATTTTCCGGTTTGTGTTTAATTTTAGTTACCTGTGGATTTGTGGATGCTCGTAAATGTTACCTTGTGGAGATGGGAGAGACTGGGTCTGTTAGCTTTTTAACTGCTGGTTTTACACCTTGTGTGCTCATTACATTCTTGAAACTTAAGGAGGAAGCAACTTTTTAGCCTAGTGGGGGCAATTTCCAGTTGTCTGTTTAAATCTTTACTATTGTGTTTTCAGGGATGGTGGTTCAGAGGCCGGGTGGCCAGGGGCATTAAAGTCTTGAAGTGCAAAACATCAGAGGCTGTGCTCTCACAACTCTCTGGGATAAATTACCACTGAACTACTTCCAAGATGCACCTTGGCCCCCCCCCCCCCCCCCCCCCCCCCCACCCCCCCCCTCCACATCCTTCTATCGTCATT
>NW_010973209.1:1481422-1513766 GCF_000737465.1 Haliaeetus leucocephalus | reverse complement strand
CCCTCCAAAAAGCCCCCCCCCCCCCCCCCCCCCATTTTTTTCAGGGAAATTTTTGGTACATTTTACAGCTCCTTTTTCTAGCATGTGTTTAACAACTTCTCATATTGCCTTTCCCACCAAACCCATACCCTGCTGCATTAGGTGTTCTGGATGTTGGGCCTGGAAAGCAGGGCAGTAATATCCTTTTCTGTGTGTCCTTTTCCCCTGACCATAGCGCTTTTATGTTTTCTTGCTGTAACGTGCACCCAAGCTTCTTGGATTGTTGTTCTCCATGCAAAACTAATGAAAAATTTGCTAAAAGATTCCCCAAGCTCTTTTGCAATCTTCTTTTATTTTCTTATGATGCTGCTTAGGTTTATTATAGTTTAAAACGTTTAGATTATACCCATAAGGAAAGCAATTAACAAAAATCTGTGCATCGATGGATTGTAATGAGAGAAAATTAGATTTGTCTTTCATCTTCTTTTCTTTCCGTTTGAGAAAAAGAAAAAAAGTGTAATCTCTTCTTCATGTTCAAAACAGCCATTTTATTCTCATTTAACTCTGTTCTGTGTTAAAAAGCTTTAAGTGGTGTTTAAAAAAAAAAATCCCAGAAGCTGTTCTTTGAGAAAATAAAGAATGTGTTTTTAAACAGAAAACATTTATGTCCAGCTTTTAACAAAACCAGTGATTTTTCATGAAAAGATTATAATAAAAATGTATACTGTTTTGTTTATGTATTCTTCTATCAATGGTAGCAGGAATTTATCCTTACCTTCGAACATGAGAAGACTCGCTGAAGCTTAGAGCTAGAGTGGCTTTCCTTGGGGGTAGGAGTAGCATTTTTTGCTTTGCAACATGTTTAAAAAACAAACAAAACCCAGTAACAGCAAAATGTTTCTCTGTCAGTGGGATCTTGGTGGTGATCTTTTTCTAGATGTAGAATGAATGTAGTTAGTGAAAGACATCTTGAATGACAGTTTCCATGAATGTTACTTTAAGCCTCACAAACCAGAATATTCATGTGTTTATCATGTGGGAATGTAGGAGAAGTTGCAGATATAGAACTTGGGACTGATCAAATAATCTCCCTGCGGGCAAAGATAAGACACTATCCTTGTGCAATGAGAAGTTTCAGCCTTATTTTGAAAGATCATGCATATTCTGTTTCTTTCATGTTGTTTGTTTGTTTGTGTCCTTTCTGTTGAGCAGACACCTTCTGCAAAGCACAGGCTGAAGTGTGGCCTCAGCCCTTCTTTATCTGGCCCTTACTATCATAGCTGGTACCACACCTGATTTATTTGGAGTGTTCCGGCTAGTTATATTTGCAAGTAATTGAGTCCTGCCAGTGCTGGGAGCGGAGCACAGCCTCTTCCAGAAGATTGTGAACACTTTTATCCATACTGTTGTGTTTTCCCCTCACTTTTCTTAGCTGCTTGACTTTTTGCAACTCCAGCCCTTTACGAGGCTATAATGGTGACATCCTAGATATCAGCAGGCTCCCTAGCTGTTCAAGTAATTCTTGAGCTTCTAGCATAGCTCCTTCATTGCTTTCATTTTTTTAGCTGCCAAAAGCCCTATTATCTTTAAGCAGTTGGAAAAAAGCCTTGTATAAAGGTGAGTGCCCAATTTGAGATGACCTGCTTGATGCTGGTTAACCCACGAGCTTTAAATACAGGTTTAATACCAACAATGCTGAAGTGTTTCCTCTCCCAGTCCTCACTCCTACCCTGCGGTGCAGAACTGTCTGCCTTTTATGTGAGACTTCCAGCTGACTCCTTCCTCCTGTTCCTCCTGCAGCCAGACTTGTTTCTCACACTGTGACAGCACCATGCTTTGTCTGCCCTTCAGCAGTCCCAGTTGATGTAACTGGATCTCTTTCACTTCTTAAGCTTCCAAACTTGCTGCAGAGCAGGGGAGAGACTGTGGCCTGTGTTGTGCCTGGAGAAGGAATGCTTAGCATAGCCATTTTTTAGGGGGGGGGGGGGGGGAATCATCTCTATCTGCAGCATAATAATGTGTCCCATGTCTGGATAAATTACGTGACTAAACTTCTCCCCTGTTATGTGAACTGACACATGACATTTGCTGTGTCTTGTTAACACTGGTGGTGGGCAGGTGCAAAAGTGAGTTTGCAGGAGTCTTAGTAGTAAACGCTTACCGGTGGTGGTGGTGGACCGAGTCCCTTGTTGTAAGCAGCAAGCCTGGTGGGAGATGAAGTCCTGTACTTTTTCAAGCATTCTTGGTGATGTTCTGGTATCAGGGAAGAAAGGCTTGTGTTAAGACCACTGGATACTTGCCTTAACTTTGGCTGGATTTTGTTAGCATTTTATTTGTCCATAAAAGATCTTGGCCTAAAATGTTGGTTTAGGGACAGCAGAAGGACGTTGCTAAAAACTAAAACCAAATGGCACTCCTCGACTTTCTCCAACCCCTCTCCATAAGTTTAACAATTGCAAGACTCCCTTGAAAAGAAGACTGAATTTTTTTTTTTTCATTGTGTCAGGGTAAAGGAGTTTCTTACACAGAAACACTTGGGAAAGGGGAAACAGGACATTTTATGATAATGAAGGAATGAAAGAATGGGAAAAAGAATATGGATAAGGGGTTGTGGAAGGACTGAAATAACAGCAGGACAGTGAAAGATGTGAGAAGGTAATAAGGTGGAGAGCAGGAAACATGAAGGATGAGAACTTGAAAAAGAGAATGCAGTTGAGTAAGAACCTAGTAAAGCAAAGCAATGAAAAGAGATGTGAATAGCAGGGTAAAGTGGAAGTTAAGTGAGCTTTGTGGTTTGGCTCATTGGATGTGGCTTAAGACAGACTTTTGACTCTAGTGGAGGAGGAACAATTCTGAAAATGTCCTTTCACAATACGAGAGCAAGGGAGATGTCATGAAGAGTCATTTAAAGATGCCTTCATGCTGCAATAGGGTCCATGCAGAATCCAGCTTCAGTCAGTGAAGCTTCAGGCAGGCTTCACTAAGGTTACCACCTGCGGTGTGGTAGCCTGACTTCATTATCAGTCATTAATCACTAATCTCTAAAGAAGTAGGACACTATGTTTTATGGGTAAATGTGAAGAACCTGGCATGACACTTAATCCAAGCTCTGAGAGGTTACACAGACATCTTTGGTAATTTTTGAGTAATCATTCACCTTCTGTCTTTTCCGGCTCTCTGCTATTCACAATGAGCAATATCCTTTACTAGCGAGGTGCTTGGATGAAGTACTTGAATGCTGAGTGTAGAAAACAAAGGTGTAACTGCCTTCACATGATTAGAAAGAGTAGAACTGAGAGAACCTACAGAATGGGAATACCTAAACCACAGTATTTGCAAACTTTAATGTCTGAACAGGCAAAACTATAGGCCTGTTTCAGAGAGGGTCAGTCAGAACGAAAGGAGAATTATGGCTGTGGTAAGCACAGGCAGTAATAGAGTAGACAAAAATTCTGCTCTCCTTCTCTCCTTGCAACTGTCTTGGGGGATATTTTAATTGAAAGCTTTCATCCAGGAGGGTACTGAGGTGAGATAGAGGCAGAATTATTACCAGAATTACTACAGTGTATTCCTCTGAGTCAAATCATGGTTGGCTAATATAAGAAACAGAGCGGCATATTGCTACCTTTATGCCTGGGGAAAAAAGAAAACTAGAGTCCTTTGTATGATTGTGTATTTAGATACTGGGTGCCTGACAGCTACATGATAGCTGCTTAATGGAATTCCCACCTCTCCAAGATGGAAAGCTTGCTGGTATGCAAGCATGGAATTAGATCCCTCCTGCTGCAGAGGATGGACTGTATGATCTCATTAGATATCTTTATGCAGCTGTAGGTGAACTGGTCTGATGGCTGGACTACCAACGGTGCTAACAGTTGACATGCATTTTTCAGCTCATACGACACAAAAGAGGATCAACTTGTGTGTGAAGAGTAGCTGGTTGAAAAGGGACTTGAGGAAATGTGGAATGATGCTCAGAAATGAGAGGGATGGGCAGATGGGGGAAGCATTTGAAATTTTTCAACTACTGTGCAATCTTTTGGGGTTATAGGTACATGGATGCTCAAAACACTTCCAGGATGTTCTTTCTGTTCCTTTGTTACTGCTAACCTCTTGCACTGGAGAAAAAGTTGCTCCCTTAGGTGCTCTTTGGGGGCCACGAAGCTGTTATCTTTGACAGCTTTGACCTGGTTGCTGTGAAATGTGCCTGTGCCGATTTGCCATTTAATCTGTTCCCCTATTACTCAAACCCTATGATTGCAGACTTGGCCACCTTCCACCACGGAACGTCTCAAACTGTGGCTCTCCTTCACCGCCTAGGCAATCCATTTGCATCATCAAGCTTTAATGAAAAGACAGTGTTGCACTCTTCCCCATGAGTTTTAAGGGTGGCAGAGTTCTTTACAGTAGTGTCAGGTGCCCAACCACCTTCTCTTTTCACTCAGCCTGCCTCTGTTTCTCTCTGCTACTGAACCTGCTTCTGTGTTCTCCAAGTCTGGAGAAACCCCAAACCTGTGTGTGGAAATTACTGTGCTTGCTTTCCTCTCTCGTGTCTCTGTTCCCTATCCCTCAGGACTTTTTCTTGTCCTAGTAGTTTATCTTGCATTTTATGTAGGCTCATGAGAAACAGGTTTTGAACTCCTGATCCAAAAATGAAGTGGAAACAAGTCCAAGGCACGAACTACTCCTGAGCAGCTGTGAGGCTGATGATCTATTTCTACATAGCTAACTTCTGAAGATGTAAATATTTAACAAAGCTCGCTGTTACTTTTGTAATGCAGAGCTCTTTTTTCCATGTCCACACATTTGGGGGAAATACATTTCAAGTACATGCTCCCTCCCCTGCCATGTTCCTCATTTGCTAGAGGGCAGGTGCCTGAGGTATTGACAGTGCTGAATACGAGCAGGTGGATTGCCCAGACACACCTTGGACACAGCATTGCAAAGCATCTCTACAAGCATAAACTTGTACTGAGCAGCAGCTTGCTCAGACTGTTTGACGGAGGAAGAAAAGCAGTGTGGGAATACTGAAATTAGTCATCTAGTTTAGCGTCTGCTTCACGAGGCTGTTTCTCTTTACTTTGGAGTAAGGCTTCACTAACAATAAATTGCAGGGAGTACCTATTTCTTCTACTCCTGGCAGGGATACCACCAGTGAAGATTATGGTTCACGACTTAAAAACGCGTGCCACGTGTCCCATGCAGGATTTAGAGTGACGTAGCTGCTCCTTACCTTCCTCTTCATGTGTTGTTTCTAGTCAAGCTGAAGTATAAGCATCCTACTGTAGTTTTACACTTGTACTTTTTGTAGTACAACATTCAGATAAGAAAGGATTTAAAAGTTTTCAGTGTGGGTTCGACGGTGGATGTGTCACTCTTTACTGCATTAGTGCTGTGCAGAAGTGTCATAAAACAGGTCATGCTGTGCAGATGCTGCCGGTCTTTGCACCTGCGTTATGAGTGATGGCTCAACCTGGGCTCAGGTTTGGCGGGGGCGGGGGGGTTGTCGGGTAGGACACTGTCTGTTCCATGTGCTTGCTTGGCATCTCTAGCACTAGCTGTGGTGACGAGTGTTCCTTTAATAGCCTGTGTTGTGACAAAAATTATATGTGACCCCTTTTTAAGAAAGGCTTGATTGGGAGTTGAAGGTGTTCCATGTTATGTAGCCGGTGTGAGAGGAGGTTGTTCTCTACATCTCAGTCACCTTCTTGAAGTCCTGATCTGAGGTATTTGCAGGGCTGGGTTTTTCACTGAGATCCTAAAGTGTTTCTCCTCTTCTCCTTCCCCTGATTCCACATACACGTATACGCTGCAGTTTATTTGTAGAGAAATCAGTAATATACCTGCAGTAGATTAGTTGGTCATCAAAAGAACAAGGCCTATACCAAGGAATTCAGCATGGTAATCACTGTCATGGAGATGTAATAATACATAGCCGTATAAATGGCCTTTGAAGATGATCAATTGTGGAGGTGTGCAGTAGTGGCAATAGCCTTGTTTTTTAAGTAGAGCCTTGAGCATAGTTCTTGTACGGGAGAATGTGCAGGAATGCAAACTCCCTTTTGGTCAGGGATTGGAAGGTGTCTGCTGCAGCCTGCTTAGCATTTACGTTGTCTTCATGGGGAAGGCATGGCTTAAACCAGCCCTTCAGAAATTCATTTAACTTTAACCATACAAAAGGAGTGTCTGATGTGGTGAGGAGTTGAAAGGGTTTTACATGTGTTTTGTCAGTCAGAAATTGCAGTCTGGTTTTCTCTTTCTTGTGTTGTGATTCACTGAGTCCTTCCGGTATAAAAAAACCCCACCAACAACATTTTTCATATAACATGAGATTGAACAGGCTATGAATGAGAAGGCAAATGTCCTGTCATATGCTTCAGTAGAGAGCAGTTTGTGACCTGTGTCATCAATTAGCAATGAAATAGTTCTCATCTTGGGCTAGCAGCAAGATTTTCTCTTAAATATTTTAGTTTCTTGATTCCAGCTGTCCAGTTGGTCTTCATGTTTCCTGAACTTGCTTCAGTGAGTATTGAGCAATGCCTTAGCTAAAATCATGCTTGCAATATATAGTCTGAGAACGGTGTTGCTTCAAGTGGTTTATTCAAAAATATATATATATCAACATTAAAATATTTTCCCATTAAAATAATTTGCTGTTGGAATCAAAAGCATTCCTACATTATCTTGTCGTGTATACATTATTAATTGCAATCCATTTTTAATTGAATGAAAAAGTATCCTAAGAGGAACGGAGGAAGGCTGTCTTGCAGCATCCTCGCTCTTTCTTTGTCTAGATAACCTCAAGCAATTGAAGAGGGTTAAATTTAAAATCCACTTGCTTGCCATTTTATCTTTTTAAATGGAACAGGGTTTAAACTCAGGGAAACTATTGAAGGAGAAGTGAATGTATTGGCAGAGGTGACAAGTGGTATTCAAGTTGGATAATTTTCTTCTTTAAGTGGTTGACAGAAGTTTCTGTTAGGACAGAATTGTCTGAAACAGGAGTTCTTGTTGCAGTTTCCCAAAGTTTATCTAGGTAGTAGAAAGCTAAATCATTATGTAAATCTAATTATCATTCTTGTGAGCTATGTCAGCCTGGAAGTTAGTAAGTTGGTCATGAGTGCAACTGTGTCATGAAGAAGCTTTCCAGATTGGAGATTTTTTCTTAAATTTGATTCTGCACTACCCTCTGTTACCCCAAGGATTAAGAGATAAAATGTTTCCAAGCTCATTGCTAATTTAACAGAAAATTGGAGCTTGCAGTTAGTGATATCATTCTGCTCTGTTCTCTTAATTAAAAAAAAAAAAAAACCACCAACAAAAAAGCCCCAACAATTTGGGTCAAAATTTTAATTTTGTTTTGCTATTATTATGATAATTTAAGCCCTAAATAAAGATAAAGTGTAGCTGACTGGAGACCAGATCTTGTCTGCATTAGAAAAATGATCCATTACTGTCAAAACTTGTCCCAGCAGAACTAATCAAGCTCATGTGCAGTAAAGCTGCGTTAGTTTACATCAAACCATAGCACAGTTTTGAGCCTGGTCTTCTAAGAGATGTCTTAAAGACCTTTTTAAAATGTGGCACATGTGCACAGTAGTGTATCTTAATAACTAGTGAACTCGTGTTAGCTGTGAAACAAAATACTTACTATTGTTTAACTATAGAATCCGGAGCCCTGGTCTTGAAAAAAGCTGTGCTGTACTGAAAAATGTACAAATAAAAAGCAAGAGAGAGTCTCTGGCCTTGGTGAATTTACGGTCAAAGTGCAAGATGACAGGTAGTATCTGAAAGATGGAGGAAGAGTTGGAGATGGTATCTCTTAGCATGGCTGGCAGTGGTAATGTCATAGAAGCATGAAGAACAACAGCAGAGCATATTCTTCTGCTGTGCCCCCAGCACCTGGATGCCGTTGGTAATGGATATGCTAAACTTCTGTGCACTAGTAAATGCATCTTCTCTGTCATACTAATTGGTTCCAGCTAGTTGGCAAGAGTCTGTTTTGGAGCTGTACAGTAAATACATTTGCTTAAATTTTTCACCACAGCTACTTCTGCTCTGCTGTTAAGCACAATAGTAAACCTTAAGCTATAACAGATGCAGTGTGGACAGTATTTGTTGAGTTTTTATGCTTTATCACTTTATAAAATGACAGCTTTGTTTTTGCTTTGTTTGTTACTGTTTTGTAACAGTAACAATCCAATCAGCTTGGATTGAACACTGATCGGTTGGATCAGCTATGGAGCTGGGTTTTAGCTTCACTCTTTTAAGTAGTGGGTTGTCCTCTTTCTGTGGTTACCTGAGGGTGCAGCAAAGTATTTTATTGTAGTACAGCTGGGTGGTGAATTTCCACAGGTTTTCTCACCTTGTGTTCTCATTAATGTCAGTGGTTTGGGGTCCCGGACCAGCGCGGAGCTCTGTTCCTGGCTCCGTTCCCATCACCTTGTGCAAACCCCTTCACTCTTGCGGTGTGCTTCTGTTTTCTCCTGTCGTGAAGTTTGACTCTAGTTGAATTAATTTACCCACTCAAGTCAGAGAGGTCAAAACCGCAAGTTGAGGGATCTAGTCCCTGAGATGAACCCAACCAACGTACTCTGCTCTCTGCCACAGGGAACTGCAGGTGGGGGTGGTCGAGGGGGAAGGAAGAGTGTTGTAATAGTTCCTGAAGCCCAGCAGCTACTGATGCAAAGTCAGAATAGGTTTTTTTTCTAAATAGGCATGTTGTTTCCTATTCAGTTCTTCTATCTTTAGCTTGTCCCATTCCTGCATGTCCGTTTTGGTGAAACAAAGGAAAATTAGCATTGGGAGAAAGGGATTTAGAAACAATCATTAGGCTTTCTAGGCACAGAACGGGTATAACCTGTTTGACTTTGCTCACGCTTTGCCAAGCTTGCATCTTCCCCTTCTCCTGTAAGTGCTGAACTAATGGTTGGCACCACTGACTCCTTATGCGTTAGGTCTAATTAACAAGGTTATTGTCACTCAGTTATACAGCGTTTAGCAAACAACGTTGATCCAACCATTTAAAAAAAAGAACAGAGTTGTACCGACTGTTCTGTATAATTTGGGATTGTGTAGCCTCTTCTGCTGAATTTTAAACAAAAAAAGTGTTTTTATTTCATAAATCTTTTCTCTTTCTAAACTTGGTATCTGACTGAGTCCAAAGAGCACAGAGTCAGTATTTCACACGCCCAAAATCTTCACTTACAGCTGATAACCAAGAACATCTTCAGCAGTCCTGCTGAGTTGGAAGAACTATGTGCAAAAATCAGGTACCTTTAGGTTGGGTGTTGAGTTTCCACGGGCTGCGTCCGGACGGTATCTAATATCGTCGGTTACAAATTACAGCATGCATGTTTGAGCTAGAGCTTCAGCAAACAGTAGCAGTAATAATAATACAAAAAAAACTGGGGCCATTTTACAGAAGTGAGAATAGCTCTGCATTTTTGCGCCAACACGGAAAGATTAAAACGACTTGATCAAGGTCACGCAGCAAGCTAATGGTAAAGCCAGGACTGGAAGCCAGTCATCCATCATCTGAGCTTTCCTCTTTATTTGCTAGACCTCACTGCCTCTTATGGATATCTAATCATCTAGCCCGCTGCAGTGGTGGTCTGATGAAAGACTTCAGTCTTTTGATGGGATTTGAAAGTTGGGTAATAATGCTTACTTCCAATTTACGGTTTAGCGTATAAACCAGAAAACGTAATACCGGTTTTTACACAGCTCCTTTTAAAACTGGCTGCGTAAACACGGAAATGAATAAAGCCTTGCACGTCTCCTCTGGGAAGCCAGTAAATATTACCCTGTTTTCAAGAAGGAGGAGGCCGAACAGCAAATACATTAATGTAATATATCCAAGGTTACGCAGTTGGCAGAACTGGGAATAGAGTCCTGCTTTTATGCCTCTTATTGGTCACTTGCATCGGAGTTGCTGAAGTTTTATTTAGGGGTAAAGACATCCAGAGCAGGTAAGGACCTCCCCGCATGGATCCGAGGGCCAGGGGAGGAGGTGCGCAGGACAAAGAAATTCCTTTTCCTCCCTCCGGCTCGGGAAGGGTTACAGCTGAAATGCCTGTAACAGCCTCAGGAAAACATGAATCAGTGCTAGCGAGGGGAGGCGGAATGGGAGCCCAGAATCGCAAGCTCTTTTTGTGCTTTTCGCTTATAGACACCTTTCCGGGGGGGTTTCAGTCCAGCGTTTTGGGAGGGTCTCGGCAGAGCTGACGTTGAGCCGGGCTGTGCTGGAAAGCAGATCGTGTTCCTGTGCCGTGCCATTAAAGAGGAGGCTGGGCGCGTTGGTGGTGTGGGGTGGGAGGACTGGAGAAGGTGGGGGGCACAGGACCCCCCCCCCCCCCCAACCTCAGCCCTTTCTCCTCGCCTCCTCCCCCGCTCCCCTCCGCCGGCCTCCAGCCAGCTGCTCCTGCGGAGCCAGCGGGTGAGTGTGCAAGTGTGAGCGTGGGTGAGCGTGCAAGCGCGTGTGTGAGTGTGCAAGCGTGTGCGCGCAACATGGAGGGAGGGACCGGAGCCGCCGCTGCTGCTGCTGCCGCCTTTACCAATATCTATACGGCAGCTTTCACTGCGGGAACGATAGGAACTGGAAGCAATCTTGATGAAGCTGAAAGGTCAGTACTATCAATAAATCACCCGCAGATAAATGCTCCTCGGAGATGCTTTCTTCCCCCCTCACCCCCCCCCCCCCCCTCACCCCCTTTTTGTCAGAAACGGAGTATTCAAATGTTACCGTATCTCCAAGGAATGCAATTGTTTCCCAATTGCAATTGTAGCCAGCGATGTCTAATAAAAATGTAGAGCATGATTTGAGAAGGCAAGCGTGTCATTTTCATATAGCAAATGCAACTTCATTTTAATTTTTAGTGTATTTTTAAGCATATGTATACAGCTGTGTATCTTTTAAGTGGTTGAGTATTTGAATGGAGAAAGGTTAATTACCTTCTTCAATCTGATTACACTATGTAGGTTACACTAGCATATAGAAAGCAGACAAAGTGTAATTTTGCATCCCGTTCTTCATGTGATAGTGCTCCTTGAGGCATTTTCGGGTAAAGTGTGTAGAATGTGGTTATTAGCGTGACTGAAACTTGCATTTTTTTAAAATCAAAAATGTGATATATCCTGTCCGTTGCAGAGTAGAGCACATACTCTGTACTTCGGCTGTGTGAAAACAGCAATAGTCACAAGGGTTCTGTGCTGAGCATTTTTTTTTTTTTTTTTTCCCCTTTCTAATGGATAACTAAGTGCTGTTGATATGGTGTGGCTTTAGGAGCAATAGTTCTGGAGGGCCAGGTTATCATGTAGTTAAAATTCTTGTGGAGTGAGACAGTGCTGATTATCTTCATGGCAAATCGTCTCCTTCACCCTAGGCTTGGATTTGTACTGTGGCTGATAGGAAATAAGCCTAGTGCTGTTGCAGTTCAATTGGGATTTTCTACTTCAGGGCTGAGAGTGCATAAATGTTTACTGGTGGAAAAAAAGGAGGGAGTTGGGGAAGCAGTATAATTTAAAACTTGCCGTCTTGGGCATGCTGTTACCACCTACCTGGTTTACAGATCAAGGCTGTTTCTACCAAACTACAAGTTATTTATGAACATAGCTGCCGGAAGCTGGAGACGCGGGTTCTTATTTCACTGTATAATACATTATCAACAAAGTCTTGATAATTTATGCTAACTCCACCCACTTCAGCTCACACTGCCAGAAACCAAAGGAGACTAGCTCCTACCAGCACTGCAAAATTTCTCTGAATTTGTCTGCATTTTCTTTCTTTCTTTCTTGAAGTATTTGTCCTTGGAAAAGCTGCTGCTGAATATCTTCTCATGGATTGTACTACCTAGTGACTTGGGTACTGTGAGAAAGCTAGTTGGGTAATTTTGGTTCCACTTACTTAGAAACAAAACTGTATTTAAAAATCAAACGTGTATAATGTGCTAATGCTGAAGTCTTTACTCCCCAACTTCCTTTGTGATGGAAAAAGCACAATACGCAATATTTGTCACTCACGTATACAGACACACACATGCCGTAGAGGATTTTGTAAATAGGAACACCATGATTTTTGTTTGGTGTGAATTCCCTTGGGAATGTGTGGAGCTCACTCCGAGTGAAAGCTCTGACATTTGTGAGTAGCTGGCAATGTCAGTGTGTGGAATACCAGGTCTGCGGCTAAAGACAGATGGAGTTTAGCAATGATTTGATACATCCTATGGAGCTTTCTTCCAAATGGATCTAGTATTTCAGGGAAGTCTGCAGATTAAATATGCTTTAGTTCTGGCAGTGACAGTCCCCTTTTTTTCGCCGCTTGTGCAGATAGCCCAGAGCATGACAGAACTTTGTCTTAGCTTATTATAGTTGACCGTCCAAAGGGGAGATGTCTTACTCGTGTTCCCTCAGTGTCCGGCTTTTCAGGGTAGAGATAAGAAATTGTGTTGTTTCTTAGAAGCAAGACTTGCATTTAATAGGATTATAGAAGTATTTTTAACTTCATGCTCTCAGTCCAGTGCTCCTGACTGATACTTGGAGTATGGGGAGTTTTCTGATTATTGATATAAAAGTAAATCTAGACAGAACGAACTGTGCTGTGTGCTGATGCATATTTTCTTCAGGGGGGAAAAAAAAAAAAAATCTTTTTCTGAGCGGTACATCTAAGGGTTGCAGAATCCTTGCCCTACCTGTAGCAGTAGCTTTTTGGCTGGAGGGGAAGAGGGACAGAAAACAGCAACTCCCTGAGCGTGTAGAAAGAGCAGACGTTCCAAGGGACAGCCGGATCACAGCACAAACAGCAGAGCGGTGTATGTTACTTCGGATAGATAGCATCTTCTTCGGGGCCAGTCTTCGGTGATTTATGTTATGCATAACCGGTTCTGGGTGACTTGCCGTGCCATGACGTTACCTCTGCCTGAGCTGCCCGGGGACTGCTGAGCTGCCTTTGCTCCTGACCGCCCTGCACCCTCTGCCTCCGCTTACGCAGCTTTCCCATGCTCCAGCGGCGAGGAGGGGGCTCTCTCCAGCCCCCCAGGATGCTTTCCGTGGAAAAAATCCCTGCGTTTTGTTTTACGGAAGGAGGGGGCAATTTCCTCAGAGCATCAGCAAGCACGTCCTTTGCTCCCCCCGGTTGTTTTTGCAACAATCAGCATATCAAATATACTCTGTGACATCTCTTCAGTATTTTTATGGAGAATACTAAAAAAATTGTTTAATCCCTCTTTGCCAAGCTTTTTGGTTTAATCTTTCTTTGCTTGGAACCATGTTTCTTCCCATTGTTTGATACTTTCTGAAAACTTCAGGCCCTGGTATCCGGGATCAGAAAGTAATGTTTCGACATGCTGCTCATGACAGTGGTCATTAAAGGAAGGTAAATCCCCTATCTTTCACCTGTGGTCCTGTGTCACAAAAAGGAATGTTATTCCCAGCTTCCATTCAGTTATCAGCCTGGAGAAAAGGAAAAAACCAAAAAAACCACAGAATAGGTGGTGGAGGGGAGAAGCAAGTTGACTTTGAAATGGTGGATGTGATGGACAGAAGGCAGAAGAACTGGGATGGGGTCTGAGCTTTCCAGTCATGAGGATAAAGACCAAAGCAGGCAGCTGTTTTGACTTAGAACAGGGTAGATTTCAATGTGTATTCATGTAAAAAGAAAAAAAAGGCAGATGTACACCTTTTGTGTATGCATTTGAATGAATGTATATTGGAAATAGTAACAGGAGGCAGTGGCAAGGGCTGAGAACTGGAGTAGGCATCTCAGTTTCATTCAGTTTCTTAGAATGGCAACATACTGTTGTATCTTTACTGTTTGTTGTTCTTGTTTATTGTTGAAGGAGCTTTCTGTGTACTGTTTCTGGAGGAAAAAAAAATGTTTGCAAACATGTTTGAAGTGTATATCCAGAAAACAAATTAAAATATAAACTTCAGCACTTATGTGTGTTTCACGCTCATGCCTGCTGCTTTGTTCTGGCCTAATGGTAGGGACCAGAGTGTGATTTAGAGTGGGGATGATGGCAGGAAACCGGGGAGGAATTTGAACTTGGTACCCTTGCTTTGAAGCAGCACTTATATTGTAGCTTCTCTTACGTCCTGTGTTCATTCCTTCCAAAACTGTGAATGTGACATTTGTTATCCCAGCACCTCTGGAGACACCTCAGAGGTGATGTAATACCTGTTTTTCTGTCAGTTGCCTTTTCTTACGCAATCCCTAATCTAATCTGGTTTTCTTCCTTTGGGTAAAACAGTAAAAAGCGCAATACTTACTAAAAGATCTGTTACAGTTTTCTTTCAAAGCTGATAGCAACCAGCGTCTGGTCCGAGATGCTTTGTGGTGGCACACTCAGTTACAAGAGGTGGTGGTCGTAACTGGCTGCACAACGTTCGGCAGAGCCAAGCGTGACCTCCGCTCAGCTTTCTGCGCCAGGAACAGTGCGTATGTGTTGGATCATCTGTGTTAGCTCATCATTGTGGCTTCCACTTTAATTTATAAAGGGTTGCCCGCCTTGCATTCCCTTGCAGTAAGTCCCATGGCTGAATAAACTTCTGAAGCATCCAGAAGATGACAGTGCATTACTGCTTGTTGGGTTACATATTTACAATTACTCTAGGTTCACTTTGAAGCTCCTCGGAGGCCTGAAATCTCTGGTTAATCAAACTTGGGGAAGGACTTTTAACCTGACACTTCTTGTGATGTTAGAGACTAGAAAGCCCTTGTTACGCATGCTAAGAGTTTAACGCAGCTCTTTGTTTTTTAATTCAGACAGTTCAAGCTGGGGGCAATTTTAGCTGGCTGATCACAAGCATCCTATTGCTTGTGCTGAAATAAGGTGATGGCTTTGTTGGATGTTGAGCTGATACACAGGCGGTGGTAATGGTTTGCTTTCTCTTGGCAAATGAATTTAAGGCAGTGCATAGTCCTGATGGGATTTCACCACCCTTAGAGGGGGTGGTTCTGTTGTTATGACTCTCCGCTTGATCTGAGTCTCTGGGTGCAGCTCACTGTTGTAGACCAAATGTGACACACTAATCAACTCCAGCAATGTGTGTTTTCTTCTTTTCATTATGTATTATACAGCAATTTTCCTATTCACAGCGCTATTCAATAGTCAAGGATTTCTCAACATTTTTCCCCCAGGGTTTATAAATTAGTGCTCCAAACCTTGTTCAGGATTGGAATGTAGCAGATGAGATTTCAGCCCTTAAGGAGTGTTTTAACCATGCAAACATGCTTTAATTTCTGGCCACGTTTCTTCATTTGTGTATTTCAGAAGGTTTTGTCCTTTTTAAAAGTGAAATGTAAGAATATAATAGACAAACTTTTTTCTGAAACATAAACGCAAAATTTCCAAGCCTTTTCAATCTGTTCTCTGTACACTTTCTCTTACTGATACTTCAATGGAATAGCTTTACTTACTGTATTAGACAAATGTAATTTGTAAACATACGTTGTATCTCTTTGCAGCTTGTTCAGTGTCACTCTGCTGAATTCTGTTTTAGGAGTGTAAGTGTGCTGGACCAATGCATGTCATGCTTTTTAAAAAATTATTTACATAAAATACCCAACTATCTTAAGTGCATATGCCTATGGTGACCATGTGAAAATCTATTTGTTTTCTAAATAAAGATGTGCTGGGAGGAAAATTTTGAAAACCATATCGATATATATCATGAGATCAAGAGTCAAAAGGTAAATAAAAAGCACTAAACTACTTACTACATTTTTTTTTTGTGGTGTCTGAGCAAATCTCGTCATTCGGAGTGATGGGAAGAAGGGCCATGACACAATATTTTCATGTTTTCCATTAGTGATACAACATTAAAGCTAGAACTCTGTATGGCATCAAACACACAGCAAGCCCCTTGCTACACTTGAAATAAGAGTGAGTTTTGACCTCAGACATGTGGCCTAACACACTTGTTCATGTGTTTGAAACTTAGACGTTCTTTTTGAAAATAATGCCTGTAAGCCATCCCAGCTCTTGAAGACTATCTTTAACGTGCTTTTGCACAAGCAAAACCCACTTTGAAATCAACTCTTGGTAGTGTTAGTCTAGGGGAACATCCAAAGATTTGAAGAATTTTCTGAAGTTAAATTGGTCGCATATGGTACACCAAAGGAAAAGCAGGCTAGATGGAGTACTTTCCTAGCCAGAAACAAGGCACGGGTTGCGAAAAATAAAACAAGAAGAGGAAACTGCAATGATGTCTTAATTTTGCACAGTTTCTTCTGATGCACGGTGTTGACAGCTTCCCTTTAAAAGGGGACTTTCCCAGCTTCTTATACTACCAAGGGAGCTGCTTATGGGCACACATGAAAATACTTAGACTTTCATAGACTGACAATCTCCATTCCCTATTAATGATTGAGGGAAACAAGGCCAATGTAAGATATCAGTTTCAGAAGATGGTTGTTCTGAAATCCGAGTATTTGTGGTTGCAGAGAGCCATTAAATTCATGCCCAGAAGGTTAACCAAAGCTGTGTTGACTTTTTTTGTCTACAAACTAATTTGTTTAATACAGCCACGGTTGCGCATAGCTTTTTGCAGGAGCAATATAATGAGATTAACAAGCCTCTGATCGCTTCCCTGTCTGATACTTAAATCCCCATGGGAAGCTATGAAAGTGTCAGAGCTCTGTTGCTCTTGTATGGGGACCGCGCTGGCAAAGCTGAGAGTTGTTCTTTGTGTAAGATGTTGTAGATTTGGTTGCTGGGATGATGAGTAGCTAAGCTTCAATCTGTAGCCTTGGAGCCAGTGTGATTTTTTTTAAGAAACAGAGAAGAGATGCTGAGGCTGCCAGCCAGGGGGTTCATTATTGGAAAGAGAAGACAACCACGGTCCTCCTTCCCCCTGCGATACTCTGAAGAGGGAAGTAAGTTTCATAGGGAGATAATTATGCTACTGGAAAAAGTGCTGTGACAGCTCACAGCATCACAAGTGGAGTTCTTGTGGGGAAAAAGCCATGTTAGACATAACAGATTTCTTCCCTTTTTCTCCCAGTTAGGTATGGTGTATATGCATAGTGTTGTCCTGAAGCACTTGGTACTCATCTCCTTGCCTTTGCTTTCGTTGCCTGCCTCAGGCTAATAGGCACTAAGTTTGTTGTTTTTAAGTGGCATAGCCCACAGTCTGATTTGGCATACAGATTGACACCTGAATTATTATTTTCTCCTGCTTATAAAAGCATGCATGATTGAATGATTATGAGTGCAAAATTAGAAGCTTTTTCTTAAAAAGAAAACTAAAATGAGGGAGGATAGTTTTATTTAAAAAACCAAGCCCACAACTCGGTCTTAATTTTGAAGCAGCATTGTATTCTGACGCTTTCTTCACCCAGTGCCTTTAGCATTATTGAGATATTAACAGTTGCGATACATATTTTTGTGGAAATCTCCACCAGTCTCCATGTTAGATCTCTCTGTGCACATCCATAGCTTACAGCCCCTTCTGTTTAAGGTACATGCCTGATATTTAATTAGTTTCCCCCAGTTTCCCAGTGGGGCCTCTCCAGTTGGCAAAAATGGCTTCTCTCCAGTTCTTGAGCAGTGGTTAGCTTGGTGGAGATGTTGCTCTTTGGCTTGTGTGTAGGACTGATTACTTGTAGGAATAATACCTCTTTTCTCCACGCGTCAGTGTATGTTAGCAAACATTGGAGACACATGAATCACACAAAAACCTTTTCTCCAGCAAACGCCTCTGGTTTTGAATACATTCTCCCTTTCAAGGGCTTGACCACACATGGAACTTCTCAGGAACAGCTGCTCACAAATAATTCCAGATGCAGACTGACCCTGAATACAATGTTGTATTCTGTATTGGGCCTGTTTATGCTGACCTTTTCCAATCTCTTTTATTGCTTTTTAAGATCAGGACTATCTCTTTGCTCATTTAAAATATAAATTCTAGATACTTTCAAATCTCAAAATTCACACGCAGAAGCTGAAGCTACTTTTACTCGTTGCTCTGTTCTTCTCTCCGTTTGGGGCTGGCAAATTGAAGGTGCTTTGCTGCTATTGTGACTGTCCCTGTAACAAGAACTGTAGGATTTGCAGGGTCGGCAGAGCCATCGGGCACACAAGCAGTGAATACTGGTCTGTGCTTTGCTGCATATGAACTTCAGGAGAGAACTTTAGCTCCCCGAGAACTAGTTACTCAGTTACACGCACAGGTCAGAAAGGCTAGTATGATGTGGCAAGGCAGCATCTGAACTTCTTGGCGACAAGACTTTGTGGAGATAAAGATTTCTTTCCTTTCAAGGAATATTGAATTCAGCTTCTCGATTATGATTTTCCTTGTTTCTTTTTCTTTTTTGGTGAGGAAATGTCAGAGCAAAGATAATTATAAATCCTCTAAATTATTTTCAGATGCATCAACGTGCAGTCAGTTGAACAATGGAATGTATACTTGACCGCATTTACACAGAAATCAGCCAGGAAAGCCACCAGAAAGAGTAGGGCTGGAATTGCTTGAACCTTCTTGGCTGCTCACTGTGCAAGGAAGAGCGTGTGTAGTTATGCCAGCTGGAATGCAGCTGCTCCTTAAATCTGGCACCTAATGTCGAGTCCTGTCAAAGTACATAATGTTGAAGAATCTTGATCAGTTTGTTTGCAGACAGAGAAGTATCAGTGAAGACTTGACTTGCAAGGGTGAAGTGCTGTTACGTCTCTGTATGTGAGTCTTTCAAACTTGCTACTTTGAAGATGAAATTTGTGTGGGTTCACAAAACCATGATGGGTTAATCTAGGACAAAAAAAAAAAAGAGGGGGGGTATTCATGTAGACGGCTAGTGGTTCCACAGATTATCAGTGGCTCTACTCCCATTCAAGCTTGTGCTCCATCAGCAATCTGCAGCTCTCCAAAATGACTCATACCGTCTGGAGTACAGTCCTTTTAAGAGAATTTGATAGCACTTAGTGATTTTGCTGTGCACTTTTTCTGTGGATTCTGTGGAGAGAAAGGTTTAGTGACATGTGTGATGTTACTGAATGTGTGATGTTACTGAAAAGTGCTATATAAACGCACATTTCAATGTCATTGAGAACAATAGCGTAAGTACATGATGCTAGTTCATGGGGCAGAAAACTCCTAGGCCTTTTCAGTACTTTCAGCTGCTCTGATCAGTAGTGAAGATGTTAAAAATACTTGATATGTTTGGATGCTAACACAATGTAGCTGTGACGTTAAATTTTGGAAAACATTACTAAAAGGAAAGAAGTTAAAACTGATTTGGTAAACTGTTTTTCTGGTTTTTGTTTGACTTTTTTCATACCTTGTAAATTACCATGGCAGAAATTAACAACAGAAAATTTCAGTTTATTTTTAGTTCATGTGTTTCCTTTTGTGTTCAGTCCTTGGATGTGGGGGTTACAGTGGGGTTAATGCACTTCTTTTACTGGCAAATAGCACAAGCAGGCATCCATCACAGATAAAATGAGAAGGGGAAAAGCATCTGTAATACCATGAAGTAAATAATTGCATATTTTCTGTTTTTCTTCCTTCCCAACTGCAGATGTGACTCACTTTTTATGAGCAAATGCTGGATTAAAGAATGAGATCAAGGTGGGTGAAAGAGAAGGCCTGTCTTAAAACTGTCATGCAGCTGTGTTAGGAGCATATATCTACCTACCTTTGGGAGATACTAACGTTAGTGAAATCACGTGCATACATAATAGCAGAGTGAAAAAGGTAATATGCACTTGCGTATGTTATACCTTTTCTTTCCTGTTCTCTCTCTCAAGAGAATGGAAAACAAGTTCATTAGTGGAAATAGCAGGGATATCTTTTTTTATGTTGGTTTGTTGCATTGTTTGGTGTCCTAATGCAGTAGACTGACATTTTATAAGTTTGAAATTCGTTTGGTTAGAACATCTCACTGTCGTCACACATGGAGTGTTTCGACTTTTTCTCTGCCTATTGATGTTATGTTTCTTTTGCCTGTGCTTGAGGCTGGCCAGGGCACACGATGATCTCGTATGTGACGTGCTTCCCTTTTATGAGTGAGAGAAGTGAAGAGTAACGTATGGTCCAGTGCTGACTCATAGTCCTGTGCTTGAACAGAGTGCGTATAACACTTAATTTAGAGAGATCGGAACAAAATTACCAGGCCTCCCAAAAGGATTTCTCCATCTTTTTAATTCTAGCCTCTCTTCCATCTTCTTCTGGCCACTCACCTCTTCTATTATATGATAATACCTTATCCTAGTGCCAGCCTGTGCTACTTTATACCGAAGGTGGTGGCTTTTGCCATTCTTTGTTTTCTTGTGGGATTCCCTACCTAAATTAGGTTGCATGTATGCAGTCACTCCAGAGACTGAAAGACTCATTTTAAAGAAATGCCGATCTACTAGAGTGGCTTTTCATCTATACTATGACTGACCCCTCAAGCATTTAAAAAACAGCAGTCAAGTCACTGAAAAATCACAAGATTGACTTTAAAAATTATGCCTTTTAAGGTGCGCTTTGATTTTTTTTTTTTTTTTTTTTTTTAAATTTGCCTTCCAGTTTGAATTTTTAAGTGCAAGATGGGTCATGTTGTTCACCTTTCCTCTGCAAGATGATTTAATAATTATAGTGAAAGCTGAGAATATTTCTTAGCTGTTCGACTCCTTGACTGGAGCTTTGAAAATACAAAATGCTGAGAGATTTGCAGTGAAATGACAAGAAATTCTAACATTGAGTCTTGCACATTGTATTCTGATGTGCCTGTAATTCAAGGTCATGTTCAGTCCCAGTGACATTTATGCAGGTCATGTAAGTCCTAGTAGGTGGTCTGGCAACAAAAATATTTCCTCATTTCCCCTCAGCTCCTTGAAAAACAGCAGGCAAGATATTTTTTCTGCATGCGTGTTTATAAATTTGCACACGCTTTTTGTTACCTCTGAAGGGGGTCTCAAGTACAGCTTCACGTAGAATTGTGTTGTACTGTGGCAACTTCTGCTCTGTGCGGGGCTTTCTAAATATGTGCAGAAGGTAGGCAGCTAACTTCATCTTCCCTTCTCACTGGGTGAAGTTGGAGTTTCGGGTGCTGGAAGAGGCACTCAGGTAGTGCTGTTCGCCTTGTGGAGTAGTCGTTTGTCTCTTACAGGGAAATGAGAGCAACATGTATATATATATTTTAATTATTTTTGTATGTCATGTTGAAGTACTGTGAAATATTGCTTTGACTTTAGAGTATGTAATGCATTTCACGAACTCCACAGAAGCAAGGGAAAGACAAGGTGTTGATCTCACTGGTGCAGCAGACTTTGCAAATGAGATTTCGTATCTGATTACAGCTAACAATATATCGACATAGGATATGGCATTGGTAACAAATACCCATTGAGATGTAAAAATGTTGTTGAACACCAGCTGATGCCCATGCAGGCTTTTTTATTAGTACCTGACCTCTTTTTGAATCAAGATGTGCCTCTGTATAGGGAAAATTTTTGACAATCCCCCATGGCTCATAAAAGAACAGAAGGTAACTTTTTTGGCCTATTCTCTCTTGTGCATACACAAAGTTTTCTTAGTGCCTGCTAAGGAAAAAGTATTACCAGGCAGGCTGGATGCACAGAAATTGAAAGACTCATAGGAAAGAACTTCAGACTGCTACTTACTGGAAAAAAGGACATGTGCAATTATAGATAAAATGTATGCTGTGGGATTGCATGGAATTTTGAGGACAATACATCTCTGGCAACTTACCCTGGTGTTACCTGCTAGAAAAAAACTGGTGGTTGTTTGACTGTTTAGCCTAAAAGAGGCAGCAAACATTTCATGCTCAGGGATGCTATTGTCTGCGCCTGCCCGTCTGAAAACACTGGGACCTGTACGAGACAATAGCATGCAGTAAAACTGCAAAGACAAGCATGCAGGAAAACTGCAGGATGCGTAATGTTCCAGGACACGTTTTTCTAAAATGAGTCCAAAAGTTGAAGAAAACAGACTAGTTACTAAATAATACTGACTCAGAGATGCAATGTAGTCAGGGCTTAATGCACCAGATGTGACTTTCTGGAGAATAGATTTATTTTAGACCCTGTCACGTTAACGACAGGCGAGAGGTTGCAGTCATCCCGTGCTTCTCGCGTGGCTCACTGCACTACGGGGAGGAGAGCGCCAAGGGTAGGAGGGCAAAAAGGTACCGGCAGGCTCACCGCATCGAAAACTCGCGGGTGGTGGGTGAGCGGGACTGCCGTGCACCGCATCGGTGATCAGCGCATCGGCGAGTTAATGTTACCGTCCTTCGCAGAGGGCCGGTGAGCTCTCAGCTGATGTTCCAGTCCCTTTGGCTACCAAGTCATGCGTGGGGAGCTCCAGCCAGAGCGTTGATATTCCTGGCTGTAGAGTGCTCCGAGAACTGCCTTTGTTTGGGGTTTTAAAGGTGTTTTATTGTCACTCATCAGGTTATGGAAATGCTGATCAGTAGGGAGTACAGTCAGGTGTGCAGCACAGGTAGCAAACAAGAAATACTGGTTTCGGAAATAACTTCCATCATCTTCAGTGCTGTTTGAAGAGGGGAAATATTGAAATAGAAACTGTAGGTACTTCATGCTACTTGTTATATGCCCGCTCTTGATAATGACTTTACCCTGGCATGTGTATTTCATAAAAATTGTGATATAACTGTCTTTGGAAAAATATGTATTAGGAATTCAAAGGAAGCCAAAAGCCAATGAGTTTAATACATAGAGCACTGGAATACGTACAGATGTAACCTCTGACTAGGTGAAATATACTTGCGTTTGCTGATTCCATTAATAAGTTATTCATATGCCTACTGATATCGTGCCTTGTCTCTCAAACTTTCTTTCCCAACCCTGGCCCAAACATTCCCCCCTTCCCAGCTGTCCTAAAACACAGAAATCAGAGAAACAGTACCCATTAATGTTTGACATTTTCTGATGCTATGTACAAACAGAACAGGAAGGAAAAAAGTGCATGTTGAGGAATACCTTTTGCCACTATCGTGAGCCTCTGAACTTAAGAAAAATTATAATTTTTACTACCTATGTAGGCATATTGAGTGTGCTAAAAGAAATTAATTGAACCTGACTAGCTCTCTGTGCAATAGTGAGCATGTGACAGCATCCTGGTGGAAAATAAGACATAAATCTGAGAAAGGGCTTGGTTCAACGTTTTCCGTCACCGTTTCTGACTGCATTGCTTTCTGTGTAAACAATTGGTGCTAGCTGTTTACGGCAACTGAAAAAGTGGGAAATGTCGTCATGGTGTGAGCGTGGCCCAGCAGGAAGTTTCACGGGCAAACACATTTTGTGTGATAGGAAATCTTCTTGTGTTCTAACAGTGCATTAGATCTGTTTGCACGTGCCGAGAAAACAAAATGATGTCATTTTTAGAGAACGTATTTACTTACTGCTGCATTTACAATAAAACAAGAGCATCTTCAAAGTTTTAATTATATAATGGGAATACAAGATGATGTCAATCTCCATCCAAGAACAGAAAGGGTTGTCGGTTTTGACTAACTGTGCTCCCTCCCGTCGGTTTTCCAAAATGTAATGGGAGGCATCAGGTCTGGATGGTATTGCCTGTTCATTTACTACATGAAAAATAAAGCATAGCAAACGAGAAGAGGTTACTAATATAGTTTAGAGATCATTTAGATGTTGCTTGAAAGACTTTTATAGTTAACTGTGAGGATCGTAGGAAACTCATAGAAATCAGTGCCAAGAGTTTTCTTGGGAAACATGTTGCTAAGTCTTACATTAAAAGTAAAAATCTTTGGCTAATTACCTGGTTAATTTGATGTATTTCAGAGATAAGAACAGAGCAGCTGATTCTTCTTTTATGTTCTGTTTGAATAGCTATCGCAAATGTTTTTCCAAACTAGGAAAGAATATTTTAAAAAAACCAATTTCCGAATAAAGTTTGCAAAAAGCATTTCAATGACCTCATTTGTCTCTGGGAGGGAAAAAACCTACAGGGGAGGGAAGGGGCTCCGGCCTGGGCTTGTCGCATGGAATAGTGTCTCACTCTCTGAACTGCCCGTGAGCGTCAGGCTGGGGACGAAATCAGAGCGGAGAGGGAGACGCAGATAACCGGTCATAACCCTTTGGGAAGCCACCAGCCTCGTTCTGCGCGAGAGCAGGGAGAGGAGCCTGGCTTGGAAATGAACTTTCTCATGAAACGAGAGAGATTCAGCTCCTGTATCAGACAGAAAGATTTCTAAAGCACAAAAAGCGGCAACAGGAGATCCACGACCACGTCCTGCTTAAAAACGGGGCGCTCAAGCCTAATTCCAGTTTACTTGCGGTTGTGGTCGGGCCGTTCGTGGCCAAAGTTGGCACGCCGATGGGACGCAGAACTGGAGGTCGCTTGGGCGGGGGGGTGAGCAGGGTACTTTGAGAGAAGGAGATAAGGGGCTGCAGCTGGGCTCACGCTGGGCTGCGTTGCAGAGGGAGGGAGGACACGAAGGCTGGGCCACCGGTGGAGTCCGGACCGAGGCACGTCCTCCCCTGCGAGTCACGGCCTGAGAGCTCCCACGCACGGCTTGGCTGATGTAGGGTAATTCCTTATGTTGTATTAAGTAGTTTGGGTTTTTGAAGCCTCACTACCAGCTCTGTAAACAGGCCCTGAAACCGTGCTCCTGAGGGGCCTCAGCTTTTCTGTCAAGCTGGTAGTTTGGTGCTATTTTTTCCTCCACTTTTTTCTATTTCAGACTCTTCATCTTTCCCTCTAGGTGTGTTTTTCCTCTTCGGTAAGGAGATTTTGTAATGGTTACGGTCTCATTTTTGTGGCACGGGGGTTTTCCCTGGCCTGATGACAAGGTGAACTTTCTTTTCTGAGCATTACGGTAGTGAGGAGGTGATATGAGGAGCAAGGAACGGGTGACTAGCTTTCCGGGACATTTCATTAGCTGTTCGTCTATTCCATAAACCCAATGCTCAACAGGAGTCTCTTGGAAGTGCTGCCTGTCAGGCTGCTCTGTTCCCTGGAAGTTGTATTATATCTTACAATTTTATTCTTCTGTTCGCTACATTCTTACCTTTTTTATTTTTTAACCCATTCTCTCACAACCTTCTCTTTTTGCCGAGTTTTTCATTATGCACTAAAAAAGTTTCCCTTGCCGTTGTCAGTTCTAAAAATCATCATGATTACCGGGGGGGGGAGGGAAGCTTGAAGAGCACTGTTTACTGCCATTTTCCTGGGCACTGAAGTTGATGTGCACTGGTTTCAACAGTATCTCATTTCTTTGGGAAGGCTAATAGCCTGGTCACTTCATTATCCTGCCTTTTTGCACAAGTGCCAACATAATAGAAATGCATTCATTTTCCAGACTACCCTTTGGGTGCTTGAGGCAAATGCTTTCAAAAGCCGATCCACACTTTCTTTTTTTTCTGTCAGACTGAAAAAGCTATAAATCTGTTAATCACCTGTCCTTTTAGGTTAGCATATTGCATCTGTAACCCTTTTTAATGTCTTAAAAATAATGGGACAGTGTGCTTTCACTGGTAGGTACTTTACCAAATCATTAAGGCTTTATTAGTCTATTTATTTATTTTCCCAAGAGGGCATTTTATTACTGACAGCATGAGTCAGGACAGTTAAAGGTTGCAGTGAAATATTCCAGTTTCTGATGTGATGCAATACAAAGTGGAATGAAATGTTACCTTCATCATACTAAAAAAAAAAACAATTAACGCACTGTATGCTGTGTTACCTGCAAGACAGAAATCTACCAGTTATCTCTTCCCAGTAACTTCTTCCCCCCAGCCTACATCGTTACGTAGGGAGTGCCTGGCAAGGAGAAATGTTGTTCTTCTGTGTTTGTGTGCAAACAGGTTGTTAGCATGGAGTTAAAAAAGTGTTGTCCGTGGTCACGTTTTATGGAGAGAAGGCTATTATGAAGGAAAGAAGGCAGACTCTTGGGTTTCATTCCAGGCTTTGCAGACTCAGCTACTGATGAGTCTTCTGCATTATTTACACCATTTTTTAAGCAAGGGTAGCAAAAATAGCTATTTTACAGGAACATTTTGACTTAATTGTGAAGAGCTCTGTGGCTTAAGTATAAAAATTACTTCAGGGCAAAATTTTATTTTATTCCTGTTGGTCTTTTGAAACAGGATTGAAAGGTGGATTTAGTGGCTGCATGCAATTTTCATCAGGATTGTCCTTGTTTATTAGCTCCCCCTCCCAACCCTGTGAATTGTAAGAATTCTGCCCAAGGCACTGGGGAGTGGTGAATGTTGACACAGGTGTCAGGACGATGGTGCAGATGTTGTGATTCTCCTCACTACGACTTCCTGTTTTTAACTGCAATTTATTCTGACACAACAGTCCAGGGTCCATCTTGATCCCTCATTGCCAGCCATCCAGCTATACAAATACATGGATTTTCATGTGCTAGCCGTAAAGCCCCAGCTTTCCTTGGCTTGCAGGGATTAATTTTCCCACTGGTGGGAATGGACAGTGTCTTGTGTTAGCCATAAAGGTTGGTATGATGGCAAAGGAAAGCATTTAGAAAATCATTCTAAGTACTGTTATCTGTTCAGCTGCCCGAGTCATATTTTCTGGCTTTTTCTCCTCTCCTGTTTGACTTTATAGCTCCCTGCTTTAGCCAACACAGTTATACAGATATATTCTGTTGCATAAAGTATTGGCATCCTCTCATCTTTTATTGCCCTTATGCATAAGCAAAATGGTGGCAGAGATACTGTGTAGAATTTATACTGGTGGAACCACGCCAGGAGTGATTTTAAAGGCAGAGGAGAAGGAAGCGTTAACGCATGGTGTTTTTCAAGTGATTGGGTTTGCGAGTGAAGAATGATGGAAAGGAATTACGGTTACCTGATGCTTTTTTTTTTTTCCTACCCCAGCCTTGCAAAGCACGTAAGCATCTGCTGAAATTTCACTGAACTTTGCCACGTGGTTCAAGCCAGGCAGCTACCTGAATGCCTTGGTGTTTCTCCTGCAGCTAGGTTCCAAACTGAAGGGACAGTAATGCCTCAGGTAATTTAGGAGGGTAGAGAGCTAAAATGTTCTTGAAAAGCTATTTGCATAAAGGTTTGCAAAGGAGAGAAAGAGTGTGAGAATGTGTTCAAACTGAGCAGTGAAATCTGCACAGCTTGACTTGTCTCGTCCATCTGGTTGGACTACGTTATCTATGTTTAACAGATTACATTTAATCTTACCATTTCAGGGAGAGCTGTTGAGCCTCAACAGACATGGGAGAGCCGTCCTGTAAAGTTATGCAAGTAAAATGGGAGCTTAAATTTCATGCTAGTTTCTTAGGAGAACAACAGAGGAGGTGCAGAAATATCATGTCATCTTTCTGCCCTGACCAGGTTCATTGGCTTGATGGGCCAGGAGATGGCTTTGCCGCACTCCTGCTCCTTTCTGATTTTGTGCTGGATTCCCCAGGCTAGTATTTTCTTTCTTCTATGTGCTTATCTGACTTCTGTCCTGGCTTTGGCTCCCTATCATGTTGCTCGCCAAGAAAAGCACATTATCAGCCTACCTGGGCAGAGGTAGTGGTGAAGCAGGGGTTAAAGCGAGCTCAGTTTCCTGCTCCTCTGCTTGCTCAGGTGTGCTGCAAAGGGTAGTAAAGAATGGCTGATTAGGAGAAACAACTTTGTGCGCAGAGCTTATGGGACTAGGCAAGATTCCAGACTGAGAACTCTTCTTGTTTCTTTTTATTTTACTTATTTTTTTATGGTAGCTGTCATTTCTTGCAGAAAAGATTTTCCTACTTTCCTATCTGCTGCTATATTTTTTCTCTCTTTTTTTTTTTTTTTTTTTTTTTTCTCCTGCTGAGTCATTGCACAACTCAACAGTCATTTGTGTGGCTCGCTTCCTGGAGTCTTGAATCGGTTTGTCACGTACCTTTCTTCTTTCCTCCTACATTTAATATAACTGCACTCGTTTCAAGCACTTCTGCACAGCGGAACCCCTTTCAGGTGGTCCCATGGTATCTCTCGGTGATCAGGGTGAGTGAAGCATGTACTAATGGCAGAATTCGTCCTGTGCTCAGTAAGCTATTACTCCTGTGATAATGTTCACATTTTAAAATTATTCATTTTCCTTACACAGAGGCAGCTGGCAAATGCAGACGTTTTATCTTGTAACTGAGGGGACAGAAAACCTTGTTTGCTTTTGCTTTTTCATACATTCCACTGCTGGCATCTGCTTAGGCAATTAAACACCTTTCATATTTTTCATCCTCTATAATGCATTAGAGGGGTCCTCTTTTTGTTGTTCTTTGAATACCTTTTCAATCTTGATTTGTCTATGAATATGTAGTTCACTTTTTTCCTCTTTCTTTGTCCTCCCTTCCTTCTGCCTTTAAAATTGGGTTGGAGTTTCAGGGACTTTCTTGGCCTGTCTGATGTAAAATTAAAGAGGTTACCTAAAACCACAAAGTTGTGGAGCAGTGCAATTAATATGTTTTGTTTTAAAAGGATGAAAATTCCTGGCTGACGTTTTTTCAATTTTAAAATGTCCTTGTTCCCAGACACAGGTTGTTTCTGTAATGCTTATATTTTTGTTGCTCATAGTTTGCTTTTCAAATTAAAAAAAATAAGCAGAAGCTTGACCTTTTTTTTCCCCAAAGTGTTTGTGTTTCCGATGCTCCCCAACCCCCAGTTAATTAGAACTAACAACTACCAACAAAACTATTCTTTTTCCTGAGCTCTGGCATTCCCAAAGGATCTGGGTGATGTCGCACGATGAAGCATTGCAGCACCCTTACGACCTCAGGTCCTCAGCTCCAGCCTTTGCAAAGCTAAGATGAATGTACAAATTCCCTTCACTTAGTATGAAGAGACACACGTAGACATCAGGATGGGATCTGCAAAAGCCCACATGAGGCTTCAGAGGGCAGGAGGTGGCCAAAGTCAAAAGAAGGTCTCTGAGGAGTGTGTGAAGATGCTTGCTTGCTCATGCCCTCTTTGTGAAACTACCTCCCAATGCAGGTGAACTATAACGATGCTATGGCTGAGCGAGGCGTTTCTACCCCTGGCACGTTCATTAGGCCAACAGGAGTTCTTGTAGCCGTGTGCTTTGCTACCGATCCAGTGGAGAGGTAGTCCTTTTTAAAATTTATTTATTTTTCCTCCAGGGCAGCGTCTGTAGAGATGGGCAAGCACCTCTGCTGGCACAGGGAAGATATGTCATCAGATGTCTGGGGAGAGATGGGGAGCTACCCCTTTTGGAAATAGCAGAGCCCTTGCACGGCATCTTAGCTTGTTACGGAAACTTCATCGCTGGATAAAAGTGCTGTCTTGAAGCTGTGCCGCATAAGCACTTTGACAATACTGATCTCTGCAGCCCAATACTGCTATGTTTAGTGGTCCTAGTAAGTCTTTCTGTACGTAGCTTATTGCTTTCTCTCCCTCTCTCTCCTTTTTTCGAAAGAAGTTCAGAAGGTGATGAGCAAAGGAGAGGAGGAGGTATTGCATAAAAGCTTAGTGGTCAGAGCCATAGATTGGGAAACAGCAGACTTCAGCGCTCTCCTGAGCCTGTGCAACTTTGTTCTCTGAGAGTGCCCTAACTATCTGTTGGTAAGCTGGACTGGGCTCTGGTTCTCTTCTACATCAGGCTGGAAAGTTTTGTGGCAAGGATTGGATGAGAGCAGAGAGTGCGTGATCCTCTAGTTTTGCACAGCAGCGTGTTCTTCTCCCTGACTCTTGATTTTTTTCCTTCAGGCCCTGATAAGGTGTTTGGTATGTACGTGTCTTAGGATAAAAGCTGTGCTACTGTGAATGGTCTTTGTGGTTGCGAACTGTGAAACTGAGGTTATTTCCTACTTTAGGCTCAGTCTTCCTCTGAAATACTGGACAAGTTACTTGAGCTGTCAGTTACTTTGGGTTTTTGGAAAACAGATGGAGGTATTCTCTTTGCTCACCTCTTGCCTGCTTTGATGTAGATAGTCCTTGCCTTGACATTTTATAGTCTCCTGGCATATCCAAGTACAGCATTTAGCATAATTGGGGTCAGTAGGCACTAGACAAGAGTGCTTATTATCAGGAGTCCTTATAATACAGGTTGCACATGGTATGTCAGTATTCTTCTTCTCTGAGTAGCCTTTAGAGTTAATGTTTTTGTTTTATGATGTACCATCTCCCAGTCTCTCCTCAAAAAAGAAAAATAAATCTAAATTAGACTAAAGCCTTGGCTAATCATTCTTTCTCTATTCATCTCCGTGGCAGCAGGAAACCTAGCAGCAGGGCTTCCATTCACAGCAGACATGCGTGCCAGCTCAGATGCTTCTGTACCAAAAATGCATGTGTGGGTGTTGAAGGTAAAAATGATTGGACAGTAGTGGTTGCAGCTGTATCCTTGAGAACTCAAGGCAAGGGAGATCAATGATCTCTTTCCTGTATGTTGGGGTTTTTTTATTACTCACTGAAAAAGGTACTTAACAATTGCAAATTATTCCAGAAGGGCAAAGGAAATGTTTTTTGATCGTTAAAGACTGCATCAACACCGGCTCCGTTTGTAGTGCTGGCATTGGTTCTGCACAAGGTAAGAATGGAAAAGTACTCTGAACTACTGCGAGACATTTTGACCACTATAGCACCTTTATCTTCTGGTCTGTGTCCAGCTCTCAGGTGCTGCTTACACTTGTCACCCCTACATCTTACTGCACTGCTGCCACTTCCATTTCCTCATCTCGCGCATCAGAAATGCGAGTAGCAGACGGGTGGCCTAGGCAGATTTGTCCCGGTCAGTGCTTTTCTTTTCTAGCGTTGTGTTAGGCTCAGAGTGACCTGTTTGTTTGTGATGCACATCTCTCTGCTGTCGAGAAATAATTAAAGTATGGCTTTGCACATATTATGCCCATATGACCCCCACCTGGTTAAATCTGTCCCTGATGACTTACTGTAGTTGTAGGCCTCCATTAATTCCATTTCGCTGGTCAAGAGCAATCCAGTAGGAGTAATAATAGTGCAGTGTGTTAGTAGTGATTTCTGTTCATGGAAAGGACTGAGCAACCTATTTGCTGTTGATACCATTGAAATGGAATGAAAATAGCAGAGGTAGGAGGAGTGCTGTTGTAAGTATGATGCAAGGGCCACTAGTCATTTAAGACTAGTTATTTGAGTCAGAATAGCTGGAGCTACTCTTTATTTATTTGCTTATGCTTATCTTTTATTATTTGTTCAATTAATTAGGTTCTGGTGTCCCAGAATTAATTTCCATTCTTCTCCTTGTGAGTATTCACTAGCAAGTCTTACTTTTGATGGTTTTTTTCCCCCTGGCTTCTTCCACAGAGTGCGCCATAACCATGCTGTGCAAAATGGTACATACACAGTCATTTTTGCAGTGAATTGGATAGGTGGAAAGTGTAGCTCTAGGTAGGTGACTGGCTCCATATAAATGTTTTAGTTAGAGAAGGGATTTCCCTGCTAAGCAGCTAGCTGGCTGGGCAAGTTTTAAATGTTGTTTCATGTTATGAACAGTTGTCACTTAACAGCATGCGAGGCTAACTGTAACTGATTAGTTGATTGTACTTGATCATTCCATGTGCTGAAAGCATCATTTTTCCAGTATATGCGTCTATGAGGAAAGATTAAATTTACCATGGCTTTGCATTGGCACTGAACTACAAACAAACAAGAGACCAGCCCAGATGAATGTCCTTGGATCTAGGTTTAGGTCATTCTTTACAATTTTGGGGTATACTTTGATCTTTGTTGCATTTGGATTAGCTGTAAACAGGTGGGTTTTATTAATGCTTTGTGTTACGATAATATTGGAAGACTCCAGCGAAGATTGGAGCTGCTTTTGCTGGGCGGTGGGGAAGTCATGAGGTGAAAGGGCTGGTCCAGAAGAAAGTGTAATCCTAACAAACAAGACAAAAAAAGGAGATTGCAAAGGAAGTGCGGGGAACATTAGCGCAGGGAAGAGGTTTTGGCTAAGAGCTTGGTGAGAGGGTACCTGTCTTGCTGTCATTTGGATGAGGAAAGTGAGTGGCAGGAGTCTGAGCCCTGTTATGCCAGGGTTGGAGCGTAACATCATTCAGACCATGGCCAGTGGGAGGGAGAGAGACACAAAGGCAGGACATCCTGCTGCCGCTGGCCCACAAGAATTTTTTGTTGATGGTGCCCAAGTTTAGACTTCTCACTGGAGCACGAAGGGCAGGAACAGCCATCTGTGATGGGTTGACCCTGGCTGGACGCCAGGTGCCCACCAAAGCCGTTCTATCACTCCCGCATCCTCAGCTGGACAGGGGAGAGAAAAATATAACAAAAAGCTTGCGGGTCGAGATAAGGACAGGAGAGATCATTCACTAATTACCATCACGGGCAAAACAGACTCAGCTTAGGGAAAATTAGCTCACTTTTTATTACAAATCAGCCAGAGTAAGGTAAATGAGAAATAAAACGAAATCTCAGAACACCTTCCCTCAGATCGGAAG
>NW_010973209.1:1480854-1481188 GCF_000737465.1 Haliaeetus leucocephalus | reverse complement strand
CTTCAGGAACCCACCTGCTCCGGCGTGGGGACCTCCACGGGCTGCAGGTGGATATCTGCCCCACCATGGACCTCCCTGGACTGCAGGGGGACAGCCTGCCTCACCAGGGTCTTCACCACGGGCTGCAGGGGAATCTTCGCTCCGGCGCCTGGAGCATCTCCTCCCCCTCCTTCTTCACTGCCTTTGGTGTCCGCAGGCTTGTTTCTCTTACATGTTCTCACTCCTCTCTCCCGGGCTGTTTTTCCGCATCCCAACTTTTTTTTCCTTCTTACAAATGTTATCACAGAGGCGTTACCACTATCACTGATTGGCTCCGCCTTGCCACCGCCCGGGG
>NW_010973209.1:1459894-1480844 GCF_000737465.1 Haliaeetus leucocephalus | reverse complement strand
CGGCCTTGGCCGGCGGTGGGTCCATCTTAGAGCCAGCTGGTATGGGCTCGCTCTCTCTCGAACACAGGGGAAGCTTCCAGCAGCTTCTTACAGGAGCCACCCCTGTAACCCCCCCCGCTACCAAAACCTTGCCACATAAAACCAATACACCATCCTTTCCCATCTCTCTGCTATATTGAAAGTTTAGAGCTGCTTTTAGCGATTTATTAATCGTAAATGAGAGGTTAGTACCCTTTTTGCCTAGAGGCAATTTTATTTAATACTTTTATATTTGTTCCTGAATCAAACAAAAGAAATCCAAGCCAGAGCTCGGTGATTCTGATTGTTCAGCGATTTCCTAATTCCTTTTCTTACACTGAGCAAAAGTGATAAGAGAAACCTATTCCTGAGGTTTGTGGGTTTTTTTTTTTTAATTGACTGTCACTGTGTTCTTCTGAAAGAAAATGCCAAGCACCTACTAAAACAATGTCTTTTATGTGTTGCCAAATAAAAGAGCAGGTTTGTTCAGTAATATGTGTATGCAAAAGCATGAGGATTCTGTGATTATTTTTATAAAGCTTTTTAATAACTAAGAACATGTCTCGGAGCTTGTAAAATCTGAATATTCCAAGAACTTATTCTTTTCATGAAGTGTTTAAAGAAATTCCAGTTATGCAAAACCTGAATGCAAATTATTATAGGCCAGTTCAACAAAGCTCTTAGGTACATGTTCCAATCCCTTCCAGAGCATGAAGTACATATCTCTGTACTTACTTATGTGCTTTGAGGTGGGTGTTACCGAGTTGAGACATAAAACAGAACCGGGTGGGACAAGAAGCAGTAAGTGAAGCTGCCAAAACTGTGGCAGAAGAGCGGAATAAAGAAGGTAGGTCTGTTGACCCCCAGTTGCTATTTGTTGCTTTCAAATTTAGAGAAGATTTACCAAAGGTGCTTCGGGGTTGATCTTGCAGTATAGCTACAGAACTGTATTTTGAGGAAAAGAAACAAGAACAGGTTTTGTTTTCTACTATGGTGTTGGCTTCTCCTATCCCAGCATCCCTCCTTACCCCTTGATGGATGTGAAAAGCATCTCTTTCAGTGGTTAGCTGTTTGACACCTTGAAGGTACTTGCAACCTGCTCAGTGGTGTCAAGGTCCTGCTGGTAGAACTACCACGGCTGGCTAAGGAGGGCAGGTCACCCCGACAGCCAGCCCACGTATGTCTGAGTGAGAACCTAGGCAGTGCCCTCAAGCACTGGAATATTCACCGGCGGGCTTGGGGGGCTTTGCTCTTGCAACTGAGGGTTAGAAGGGATTGGGTGATGTAGAGCGTGTGCTGTGTCGGGGATACTGAGAAGTCGATCGGGTGAAAAAAGACCATGACTGAGGCGAGACAGGCTGCCTGTTGTACCTGAAGGTATCGTTTTGCTAAAATGGGAACTGCCCTACCTAGGCTTGCCCTTTTGCCCACAGGTTTTAAATTCCAGGTGATCTGACCTTGTTCATGCAACTTTTCTTTGGCAGCTCAGAAAATAGAGTTTAAATATTATTGCAACTTAATAAACAAGATGTGTATTTTGAAGTCTGAAAACTCAGTTAAACCTTCGAGCAAAGATAGCTTAACTGTCTTGACTGTATTGGAGCTTATATTAAAGCATGTCAAGAGAGTTGGAACAGGGCAAGAAACCAATATGTTAATTAATATCTGCAGTACTATTGGCCTTCTCTGCTTCCCTCTGTAGAGGTATATTCACAGTGGAAGGGCTAACATGTCTGCTCTGGCAATTTTAAAAATTAATCAAGTGATACTGCTGATTTTAAGAAGATCTTTATTTAAAACTTCCTAGTTTTCATTTCAAAAATGTTTTTCTAATGTCATCTATTCTTAAATGAAAGGTTAATGCAAAAAAAAAAGGTTTTTTTTTTTCTTTGCAGACAGCTAAGAATCTAATAGAGCAGGTGGTGAGACACATCAAGTAGGAAAGTGATTTTTTTATTTAAAAAAATATTTTGTAGGAATAGAAACCCCAGAACTAAAAATACTCATGAAGTGTTTTTTTGTGACCTTGTAACTTGCCTTCTAGAGTTGAATAACAGTAATTAGTCCTTTGACTCTGTCATAGTACATTGGTGATCTTTCACTCAGCTTCCCTGGGTGCGGGTATGGTTTTGCCAGACTGAATTTGGAAATTGAAAATTGGAAAAGCTAGAAATTCTGATACTGTAAAGTATTTTAAAACGATCTTTATAGCTGTAATTTACGTGATTTGTTTTTGAAAACACTCAAAATCAGTAAAATTTAATTAATCTGTCTTTGCAATAGTGATGGTCCTGTTAAGACCTCGTTTCCCATAGCTTGGTGATTTCCAGCCTTTTTTGTTTGGGCACATGCACATATTTGCCTGCAAAGCATGACATTCCTTGAAATGCACGTATTTACTAAATAGGTGCATAGCAGCAATGAATTTTTTTTTTTCTTTTTCAACTTCTGCTCACCCATACTAGTAGTTCTCAGACGCTCACAGATCCGCAGACCACAAGTTGAAAACCACTGATCTAAACTTCTAAAACTAGGCAATAAATACATCCCTATTAGCACAGGTAGTGCGTAGAGTAATTCAGATAAATTTAGTTTCGTTTGTGCTTACTGATATTTGAATGATACTTCATTCAAATGATTTTTTAAATATTCTCTTATTGTAATATACTGTTACTCTATTAATTTTTCTTGTGCAGTAGCTTCCCGAATGATTGAATTTTGGCTCCCCGACTATGAACTTCCATCAAACGTAGCAACTACAGCTTTCAACTTTGTAGAATCAATCACAGTAAACCATTTAGTTATGCCAGGTTTTCATTTTGTGGTCAAGGATTAAATGCAATCCATTTAGCATTTGTTTATTTATGAGGTATGCTTGAAGCTGACCTTGTAGGACTTTTCTGTCTTCATGTTGTATGATCCTTGAGACTGACTTCAGAAATCTTGTTTTATATAATACAGATGGACATAATGTAATCAGTAAGGTGTTGACAAAGCTGATTTAAAACATGGGAAATTAAATCCTCTTTCAGGTCAGCACTGTCAGCCTTCAGTTCCCATCTCTTGTTTCATTTTTCCTGGGGCTCTTGAGCTATCTCTGCTTTCCATATTGCATGATTATTTTCTTCCTTTCCACTGTATTAGTTTTAATTTCGTGGACACAGAGTTTACTTGGAAAATTGGTTTGGGGGAGAGTATGTGCGTTTTGGTTTTTTCCCACCTCTCTCATGACACTTCCCTTTTGGGGGACGGGACGGGACTGGGGGTGTGACAATATATCAGTGTTTCTCACTTGATTCCAACTTCTTGCCCAAGCTTTTATAAGCTTAGGGCCAAATCTCAGCTCTTGTTTCCTGGTTTTTCTACCTTTCTTTGTGGTGATAAGGGGCAACCTGTATGATGTGAAGAGTTGTCTTAATTCCGCTGTGGTTATGGTATGGTGACATCCACAGTTCTTTACGTATGTTTTTCTGTGTAGCATTGTGACTCCGCATCTTGATCAAGTTATTTTTAAACCCTCTAAGGCAGAGTTTTCAAGGTATCTCTCTGTCGATTCACTACTGGCTTACCTTTCCATGCTGTGATTGAGAGTTATGGGACTGAACGCTGGAAACTCTCTACGTGATGACACTGGGAGAGACAGGGATGCTGCATCCAGGCTGTTACGTTATGCCTTGAAGGGTTAATATGCTCAGCATTAGTTTGAGGTTTCTGCACTGTGGCTCACCTGTAGTGAGGTCCTGAAGCCTAAAGTAAACCCAAAGCTCATTTGTCTACAAAATACCTTGCTCATTCTTGTGATGGTGCCCAGCAGCACTGCTTAATGCTGCTCACTCTTGGACTTGCAGTACTGCATCGCAATTCTGTTTTGATTGCTATCTGCTGTCTCTGCTGTTCTCCTCTTTCTTGAGCAGTATCTGTTAACAGTGTCAGACTGAAGAGTGCTTATTGAAGACAAATACGGTTGCTAGGAGCGAGGAAGATGAGCCAAGTGGATGTACAGTTCTCTGCACGTTGCATTTGCAAGCAATGCAAAGCTTGATCCATAGTTCCTTTTTAGTGCCCTGGTAAAGACTGTGTTATTTTGGCCTTTTGTGCAAATTAGTTGAGTGGCATAAATACCAGTTTTTATCAGATAGCGTTTGAAGCTCATTGGTTTTCAGTATAGACTTGTGTCAGCACAAGCCTTATTTAAATTTGGCTTTTTGGATAGAATTTATAGCTCAGAAAACATCACTTTCTGTGGAGCTCTAAATCCTCTTGAATTGTTGGTTCTGCAGGGCAGAGTGGTGCTTTTACATCGGTTGAGAAATCTCTAGGGACAACAGTGCTATATAAATAATAAATAAACTAATAAATCAGTTATCATCGGCTCTCACCTCCTAAATTGAGGTCAGAAAGAAAAGTCATTTGGGGGAGAAGCAGCAAGGAAAGCTGAAATGCCTGATGGCCCCATGGGGGAGCACAACCTAAAGATCACACTTGGCATTTAATTTAAAAAATATATAGCTTGTTCAAAATGAGTATCTGTCAAGCAGACAATTAACTATCTGATATGAAGAGTCTGACATTCAGAATGCTTCATGCTTCCATGCTAGTGCATGGCTTTCAAACTATCAGGCACCTCTGAAAGTAATTTGTCAACACCCTCACGTCCTCCCAGAGGAGAGCTATTAATCTGCGTCTCATCAGCATCTAGATGACATCGAAGTCCATGACAATTCTGTTACTCCTACCGCTGTGGTCTACCGGTGGGACATGGTACATGCCAAAGAACCTAAATAAGGGGAACAAACATTTTTGTAGGAATCCCACAGTATTTTAAAAGTTTCTGTCCTTACTCCTCCCCTGTTTAATTTAAGGAGCTCTTTCCAAAACCCCATGTTTTATGATTCTTTCTCTCTGATGCAAACCGAAGTGTGGAAACATCTCAAATTTGTGGATATGGGACTACTTCAAACCCGTAGGGAAAGTTACTGTCTAGTGGAAGTGGTATTTAACATTTACAATATTATAAACAAACAGTAACTGTAGAGTTTATGGACATCAAGCGGAATATTAATTTACGCGTCCTGTGAAGCACCTGTTTTCTGCCTTGCGAGGCGTTGCAACACACTCCTTAGCGTATGCAGGTAGGGCTTAAAGCTCAATAATGCAGGACCATAGGGGAGCCCAGTCAGGAGAACAGCATCGAAATGTTTTAATTCCCAATGAGCAGATATGGAAATACCATCAATGATGGGACCAGCAAATTGGGTTTGAGAACACGGAAAAAGGCATTAGATGTTTTCTTGATACAGTTGTATCATGTACAAATGTACAAGCTCTGACTTGAAATTCATCAACTTGACCTACCAGAGAACTTTAAAGAATGGGTGTGAATGTGGGCTGTGCCTTTTGTGAAATGTTGTGTAAACATTTGTTCCAGTACATTTGGTTCTCAATTTACAATGAAGAAGGATTCATTCATCTGAAGAGAGATTGCCTAATGGCCTCTATACAGCCAGAACTTTTATTAATATAATGGTGTCAGATTTCATTTGAAGGGCATTCAGAGCTGCTAAGCAGCTGAAGAAGTGACATTTTAAATAAAATTGTATTTCTGTTCTTATGGCTAGTATTAAATTTTGTGGTGAATTTTCAGTCATTTACAACTCCCATGAAATAGCCAAATAGGCTTTATAGAACAGAGCAGCTTCTTTAATTTGTTTGGCCTTGAATGTTTGCAAAATATATGTGTCAGTGTTTTGTGTAAGTGCTAGGGGGACTCTAGGTATTTTCCCATCCTGTGAAAAAGAATCCACGGCAGAAACAAGATAATTAGTCTTGTTACAGCTTGACATGTGTGGTGAATCAGACATATGTATGTTGTGCTATTTATTTGGTCTATAAATTAAAATAATGTCAGATATAAATAATACACATGCATATAAAAATGTGTGCATATGATTATACCTATATATAATATTCCAAGCTTGTCTTGGGGTGAGGCCAGGTAAAATTGCCGTGTCCGACTGCTAGGAAATCTCCTTCCCCCAGCTGTGTGGCTCTAAGGTTTTACGTGCCCAGAGGACATTTTCTTTGTGATCCTCCCAGTGCCTGAAACCAGCGTGGCTCTTTCCCAGTTACACTGTCATCGGTTTCTCATTTGGGGGCTCATCATGGGGATCCCAACAAAATACAGCGCTGCATCTTTGAAAATGAATCACTGAGTTCCTGCAGAAAGTCCAGAAGATGAGTTGAGGGTGTATGAAGAAGTAATGCTTAGAAGTGTTGTTGCAGATGAATGCCAGTCCTGTGAGTCTTTTCATGACAGCTTTCCCGGGGACCCTGAGCTTCGGTTTCTTCCTCCGGGTCATCCTTGAGGACGCAGAGTTCCTGGGAAGTCTGTTGAAATAGCGTGACAACAGGAATGTCTCGAGTAGCTGCTTTTCTTCCTCGTCTTCCCCCTCTCTGGCCCTACTCCTGCCCATGTTTCAGTGCTCCTAATTCACAAGGTTCTTTTCCTTCATCCAGATCGGGGCAGGGAGGAAAAAGCCACTAGACTTAATATGTGAGGAACTAATATTACCTGTAGCATCTTCAGCCTTCCTTGCTCTCTTGTCTCAGATGGCATGGAATTAAATAGTTTCTATAAAAGATTAATAGGTGTTCGTAGATGGTTATCAAGGGTTTATAATTGTGTTAGAGAGAAAATCTTTGGTATAATTTTCAGTATTTTTGTGGTACTGTGGCAAAGTATTTAATTTCCATCAGTAGCAGAATATTCCGTTAAACAAGTCTGGCAAATGCTCAGAGAACTGACTGTTTTAAATATGCAATTGTACACTCAGAGCTTTTCTTCTTTCTAGTGAAAGTCCAGAACACCTTTAATAGGAAGAAGAATAGGACTGTCTTTCAGGATCTCAGTGGGAAGGATTTGGGAAGAGTTTATCATGGAGTTTTATAGGCGTAATCAGATTAAACAAATCACGTGAGTAAATAGATTGGAGTCTAGTAAAAAGGACTGGGTACTATGACATCCATGTTTGTCCACTATGAGGGTAGAGACCCTGAACATGGGCCTGATTCCCAACGTTATTTTAAAATAGAACATATTCTTCTCTGCACTCAGTCTTACCACAGGCAACGCTGGTATTTGAAGCATCTTCCCAGGAGTAACTGAACTAATGCTCACTGTAACCAGGCTAAGCATAGAGTTTGTGTAATATATACAGCGTGTTTGCATACATCTATTTTATAATCTTAATTACCGATCTTGGCCCTCTCCTGTTTTGTAGGTTCTGTGTGGTAAATTTTCTAGGAAGTAATGCCTGTCTTCCATTGAACCTAAATGGCCTGTCAGGGACTTTGTGTGAATGCAGGTCAGTAGTTGGGAAGAGAGCATAGTCAAATCTTGTGAATATTGCTTACCTATGGCAGGAGGAGTTGTGTCCCCAGGCAGCCCTGTGTTACTGGCAACATTTTAGACATTCAGGAAAATTTGCTTCTCGAAAGGAAACCACATATCTAATGAGAAATCCAGGAGGAATTGCGATAAGCCTGAGAAGTTGTGTAGTAAATTCATTTGTAATCCAAAGTGCTGATAAAGATGTAAACTCAATCTCATTATTTTCAAGTCTTTAAACTGAGAACGCGTGCATTTTGATAAGCTGTTTGTTTTAACAGTGGTGTAGAAAGGTGGGCCTTGCTCATGTTACCCTTCCTTTCATTCCATTGCCCGATGGAATTAGAATAAATGCTGCCCGATGGCATTAGACTAAAGCTGCTGTGGAATGATTTGTTTAGAATCTTTTTGTACATCTAGAAATCCTGAGGAAAGCCTTATTGAGCCTTTTTCAAAATCATGAGATTGATTTAAAAAAAAAAATTTTTTTTTATTTTTTTATTTTTTTTTTTTTTAGTTTATCTCTTGGTTTTGAGTTATATGTTCTGGTTTTCTCTGCAACCAGCAGGTTTCAACTTTTACTTTCAGTTAAAATAAGCGGCAAACTTCGCATGTGGTGGTGGAGCTGGGGTTGTGAGAAGCCGGCCAAATCTTCTCACTCTTGATATGCAAAGAAGGAGAAATGAAAGAGCCACCTCTCTGAGCAACAAATTTTCAGGTTTACAAAAATCAAATTCTTTTGAACACATACGTTGCAAAGGTGCGAGTCTTCCATCTAAGCTGGCATTGCACCTCTACATTCTAAATCATGGTATTTTCATGCCCTTTTTTTCAGATATATACAGCTTTCACCACGTAGGTGTATTTTTTCTGGCCTCATCAGGAACAGCCTACTTCCAGTTGGTGGTATTTGCAGTGGGAATGGCACATGAAACCAGTTAGTAGCATTAGCCTGCGGCATTATGACTTCTGGTTTTGAGGCCCATGTTCTCTGGGATGTGTTTTTTATTAGAGCAGAAATGTGATCACAAAGCTAGGTATAAAATTATATGGGATATAATTTTGTAACCCAGCCATGCTATTACTGTGAGTGTTAATTGCTTCATTCTTAACCCTCATGTAGAGTACAAAAGAGAGTTAAATGCTTTGGCCCAGCCACTTATGTCATCGTGTCAAACAGCACGTCGGGGTTTCAGAACTTCAAATCTTGGATCTGAAGCAAAGGAGGTTTTTTAAATGGCTTTCACCATGCTTGTTTTAGTCAAACAGTACATAAATCAGCATAGTTAACATTTAGCGAAACCAGCCCTGCTTTTCTGTCCACGTGTGTGCACTGTTGATTATCAAAATGGTTATCCTAAGTAAATAAATGGTGATCTATTAATGAAATAAAAGCCTGCCTGAATCTCATATTTAATGAAACTAGAAGGGATAATACCAGACTTTCAACAGGTCTTTGATACTTCAGATCTGCGCCATAAGCTCCGCAAAGGCACATTTATATGGCCTGCAAGCGCAATATATAAAAGCTCTCTAGCTGTAACAGCAGAGTTGTCAGAAGGATAGGCTGAGAAGCTTTTAGGAATACTTTTTAAATTTTGATTTTGAGCCTCTGATCTCTCTGCAGGCTTGAAATATACTTCATAGGGTATTTGAAAGATGGCTCCTTATCTGAAGAAAAGTTTACCTTGATAAAATGAGACTGATTTGAGCGCATCCTTGCAGAGTTGGGGCGGTTGAAGGTGCTCACCCTTCAGATAGGATCAGTAAGAACTAGGAGAGCTGATGGCTCAGGCCTTGGGATGTGAATTCAGGCTAAGATATGGAAAATGCTATCTCCATTTTAGGCAAAACATGCAGTGACAACTGAGGAATCAAATGTATGTATTTCTTCTTATAAGGCTAATATTGTTTGCTTGGGTGATAGAAGCAATTTTTCTGAAACGGACTGAAAATTACCCCTCTGCGTTTTTCTGTGTTTTAAGACTTGCAAATTGTGCAGTGATTAAACAAAATTATCCATTGATTGGTTAGGAAGTGCACATTTCTTTCCACCAGATTTATACTGTTGTCCTGCTTATATAATGAGGAAGTGAGAGAAACTTAGAAGCCTGTAAGATTTCTGGATTTATAAAAGCATTTATACTGTCATATGAACCACATAACTGAGCACCATAACGGACTGTATGTAAGATTACCTGGAAATTGTCACTGAGTATCAAACCTGTCTGTCCTCCTTTCCAGAATGATGAAGTCCTCTGTACATACAGAAGAAGATGACTTTGTGCCGGAGCTTCAGAGAAGCATCCATCCCAGAGAGAGGCCAGACTGGGAGGAGACTCTTAGCGCTATGGTAAAACACCTTGTTGCATTTTCTATATGCATTGGTTTTTGGTTCTGAACCAAAATACTCTTATATTCTAGTTATGCATTGATTGATTTATATTCCTTGACTTTCAGATTTTTAAATGGATTGCATAGTACTCTCAAGAAGACCAAAATACTTTCCTTCCTCTGGCAGTTTGTCAAGGAGAGAGAGAAGGAGCATGCATAACGCTTCTGCCCTATTAATATGTGCCCCAAAGCAGGTCTAGTAACAAATTAAAAGGTCCATAATGTCACAACGATTTTCAGTCTGCATTAACCTTTTTTACAGCAAGACTTTTGAGCATGAAGGGAACTTCTTGTAAAAACATGCTCTTTGAAGCGTGCAGCATTATGGAAGAAGAAGATTTTAGCAAAATGCTGGCTAAGTCTACAGAAATAAAACCTCATCCCGAAAGCTAACCTACCGTCAGAGGGAACAGAATTGCAAAAAAGCAACCGCAAAGGTGCTGTTCTCATGCTTGCAGAAGGCACTACAAGTGGGCAGTGGGCCACAGACAACTGTATTACCTTGATATAATTGTTTTCTTTTTAAATGATTGAGTAAAGTACCTGCAGTTCCACTTTCCCAACTCCCTCTAGCATTTGCTGAGTTTGGAAGGTCAGATTTTATTTTAATAGCAGCCAAATAGGGCAATCAGATTAGGTGGTTTTGTGAAGTTACCTTACCTCACAGAAGCTTGACCTGCCTTGTTTCAGTCTAGGAGGGTCTGGAAGTTGTATCTTGCTTGTTATTTTCAGATTTTCTAAATTGCCTCATTGGCACATGAAGCTGAAGGGGAAATTGCCTTCTGCGACAGACCTTGGATGGGGCAGGGTCTGAATGTTCCAGGACAGCAGTGGTGCTCTTGAGGGGTGGGCAGTCCAGCAGCATGGCTAAGATTACTTACTGTGACATGGCACCAGTGACAATTTTTCCCTCTCATTGGATCATGTGGCAGTGGCAGGGCTTCAGCCTGGAAAAGCTGTATGTTCTCTGCTTCTGGACTGCCAGCAGTGCAGCAGCAGCATGAGAGATGGGCTAGATTTAGCTGTACTGCAGGACAGAGATTCATCTGATGTATGGGGCTGAGGGGTGTTCATCCCAGTGGATTATTTGGAGTTTAAAGCACCATTAATATCTGGCTGGGTCATGTGAAATAGATTTTGGATTAGCTGTTCTTTATACAATGTTCAGAAAATTTATAGGTAGTAAAATCCCTATGAGCCAGGTATTTATTTTAATTTCAAACAGGGGAACAAAGTACTATGTCTTACTCTTTTAAAAGCATCGTCAAACCCCATAGAATACAACGATAATATTTTGTTCCAAACTTTATTTTCAAGCCGAAACAACCAACCCAAAACATAGGGTTCACCAGCATTTTTGTCTGCTGGTATTTTCTGTGCTTGTTGCTCTGCTTGACTCCTTGCTTATCCACTGTTAATTTTGACTTTTTGCATTTGTCAGTTCCTACGTATGTTTTTTTTGCATACGCGGCTATTTTTTCCTTCTCTCCACCTTGGCCAGCAGTTCATGCTGGTGCCGCCTGTTTGAGAGCGCTGTCTGTTCTAATCAGGGTTATTCAGCCAGCAGTGCATGCTCCCAGCCTCAGCGCATGGTGCTTCTTAACACCCTAGAGCCAGGAGTCTTGTGTAAATCACTGTTTGACACCCTGCTGTCTGTAACCTCAAGGTGTGTCTCAGGAATGTGAGTCTGTAATTCAGTGACTCCACCTGTAACACAAGTTAGCTGGCATACCTCATCTGTTATTGTTTTTTAACATTGTTGATTTACAATGAAGGAAAGGTTCACCTGTTCTGATTCCATGCTTTCCCTGTTCTCATCCAGGCTGTTGCTTTCATGGACATGGTTTAGTGTTCAGATCTATACTGCAACCTACACATATGCATAATGTTCCTCTCACTGTGCTAATCATTAATTTACTTTTTAGAGCATGTCTTCTTGCACAGCTCTATGCCAGCAATATAAAAACTGAACAGTCCAGGTGGCTATAAAAAAGAGATTTAGAGAACGATAAACAAGAAAATTCACATCTAAGATTTGCTGCACAATGATTTGGTACGATGAAGCACAAAGCTACATGTAAAGCTACTGAACCTGTATTTATGATGGCTTAGATTTGTGCTTACAGTTTTGTTTTGACCTCGTGGTCCTCTAAATATGTTGTAGGTGGGTAGAAAAACCTCACTTGCTGATGTTTACTGTGTTGAGTGAATCAAATTTCCACTTTCAACCTCTGCCTTATGTCCAGTCAGAAGGTAGTATTTACAAGATGTAAATATTTACAGGACAGTATTCAACACTGTCACTTTCTGTTCTCAGTTTAACCAGTGCATCTACTATATTCTGTCTTTTTTCTGATCATTTTAAGCCTGAGATTTTTTTCCTTGTGCTTTTCCTTCATTTTGCATTTTTAGCTGCCTCTGGTTTAGCATGCTTTTCCCAGAGCATGCTCCTACATGGTATGTGAGTTTCTCGTAGTGGCATAATACATTTAATTTTCCGTTAGTAGTTGTTTAAGTTGCAGACTTCAGGTTTTGTTGTTGCTTGCTGTTTCAGCCTCTGGGGAATGGAGGCTGCAGGGGCTCGGAGAAGTTGGGCATAGCTGTGGTGTTTTCTACTCTCCGTTGCTTCCCATGGCAGACAGCTGGAGACCCAACTGGGTGCAAGGCTTTGTCACTTTAAATGAATTTCACGTTCTGCCAGGTGAGCAACTGCTGAGACTGGTGACACTATGGAGAGCTTGGGAAATTCTGACACCGTCGACAGACCGGTGATGCTTATTCATTTGTCTCTTGAACTTTGCCTGTGTACATGTTTTTGTACTTTGGGAAAAGGCGATTTATGCATTCACAGTTAGATGAACATACACAAGTCATCCCTACTTTCCCTCCCCCCTTTTATCTGCAATATATTTTGAAGTGCTTATTATTAATTTATATAAGTGCTTTGTTTCCAGAGCTTTTTCTTAACAAGAAATAAACTATAAAGGTTTTTCTAAATGTATGGAGGTTGAGTGTCCTCCTGTGCTGTAAATGTAAGGTGGGGCAGAAACTTTAATATTTCTGTCATTGCCAGTTTATTCTGGGCACCCGAGTAGCTTTAGTCCTTTGTTTGATAGTACTTCTATTGTCTTTTTTATGTTTATGATTTGTACTTTCACCTACTTTTTAAAACTGTTTGTTTCTTGTTTGTGGTTTAGCAGAAAGGCAAGTGCTTTTGTATTGGAGACCTGGTTTGTTTGGGTACTCCTGGTGGTTCTTGAAACTTCATGGTCGTCATGAAACCCTGTGCTGTGGATTTTGAGAACCGGGCTGAGTGAGATGCAACACTAGATGACAGACTACAGGAGTTAGATAATAAGACAGCTGCCTGAGTAGTCCTCAAGGGCTGCTAATATTTTGTATTCCCCTCCTGACTTGTGTTCTGTATTTTTAGAATTTGGTCATACTAGATATACCATTTTTCTCACTGCCTCAGCCTCCTATTCCCACTGTGCTGCTGGCCTGCTGGGTAACCTTCACACATGCCGTTTTTTTTCTTTCTCTGCTCCAGTTTGGAAAATGCGGTTGATGATATTGACTTTCTTTGTAGAACACTTCTGAGTTCTAGGGATGAAAAGCTGTATTTGAGCCAAGTAATATTGCAGCATATGGATTTTCTAACGTTTCTCTGAGATAGTAACGTTATTTTAAAGGAAAGGAGTATCTTTTCCTTGGAAGGTCCAGAAGAGTGCTTTATTTCTGTGTTACAAGAAATGAAGTTGTGAAAGACCCCCTTTATATAATATTTCTCATACAAGCCTACAAAACAGCTGTCCTCAGCCTGTCATTAACTTCAGCATAAATCGATATTTGTACTTAATATTACGTTTACCTTATGTTATTGACCATCTGACTTCTTCTCAGCACCTCTTCATGAGTTCAGTAAGTTGCAATGCTTTAAAAGCAGCGTGCTAACAGCCTCTCCTCCAGCAGGCTCGTGTGCCTACAGACACGGACACACGCTCTGTCCCCGTTGCCTTTTTCTTCCATTTGTCTACATTTTTTGGGGAAATAGGATTAAAACAGTGAGATGAATATAAAAATCTTTATTTCAGCACCCTGTTGAAATTGTGCTGTCACAGAAAGATGCCACCTGAAGCTGCATTAACCTGACAGGCACTAGAGAGAAGGTGAATATACTCACTCCAAAGCTAGAAATAGGATTTCTTTTGTGTGCGTGTATATATGTGTTTCTGAAAAGGTTGTTTTTTCTGCAGTGTCTGCCACTTCTTTCAGCTTTGGAAGCTTTCAAAATGAGTCCCTAAAGCTGTGGTAGGTTTATTTACTGTAAGATTTTTTCCGTAGTGCCGTGAGCACAAGAATACAGGTGATCATCCTGACACCTGATCATATCCTACAGTGAATGTCTGCAGGGATTCATTTGTGAGTAGATCATGGCTGGATGTGACCAAGAGTTCCTCACCTTGAGGAGATCAGCCTTTCCCGCGCTGGTGCACCTCTGAACCATAGCTGTTGGGATCTGGAAGTACGATTGTCCATAATGAGGTTGTTGAGATGATAGCTGTAGTATCCCCAAGTGTTACTAGTTTATAACCAGGTTGCCTAGAAAAGGTCTGATGCAGGAACTTCTAAATTACCGATGGGAAACCATTATGAATCCTTGAATTTGGGAAAAATGTGTAAGTGAACAAGGGGGCAAGTAGTTGGCAGTTGGTACACATCATCCTTTTTGGCTTATGCTGGTGAAGTCGTCTTAAAAAAATACAGGCCTACAAATGTTTTAGAAAGGCACAGGGGTTAGACCCTGTCCTATCTTAGTTCTTATATCAGGTCAGATGGATTCTGAGATCTGTAGTATTTTCAGCATTTGATACTAGATAAGGTAAGGTACTGTGGCTTGCAGAGGTAATAAAGGCTTTTTAATGAGACCTCAATATATCACTGTTAAATCTGGGACATGAGTGAGGAGAAAACTATTTTTAAATGCCACTTATAAAAGTGTGTAGAGATTAGTGAATTGTAAAGGTTTAAAGAAAGATTTCACTCTCCTTCGTGCAGGGTTTTGTTTCTCATTCTTTGTACAGCACTTAGCCCGGTGCTGCCCCAGATCTTGATTGTAGCTTCTGCAAAAACAGATGCAAAAAATCGGAGTACGTAGGGTTTCTTTTTGTCTGGTTGGTTGGTTTTTAATTCAAAAAACATCAGGCATGTTTCTGAGTACGTTAGTGCTGTCCCCAGCTAACATGAATACTTCCAGGAACTGTGGCAAAATCCAAAGAACAAGGGAGTGTGGTAAATCCACTTGCTTGGCCCTGTCAGCTATGGTGATTTCCAAAAAGGTGGTTTACTGAAATGATCTCATTTCAGCAACTGATATATACATATAATACCCTTTGACATGTAAAAATTGACATTTTGGATTTTTTATTCCTGTGGCTTACAGCTCTTCATGCTTTGTATACGCATGAACCAACACCAGAATTTTACAGCTGAGTATCTGGTTGTGAGCTCTTAAGTAACTGTGCAGACAGTTTTGTTAGACTGATCCTGTTTTCAGGTGAGTTGTATGCCTTAGACTTCTTTGGGAAAAAGAGTGCTTTTGAACTGTGAATGCCTACCTGCAGGTTCTTTTTAAAAGTCCAAAGTTCTAAGCTCTCAAGTGCAAGGGAAAGTTTTAGTAGATAGGAAGCTGAAATTCTGTTTTTTCTGTTGTTTTTTGAACAACTTGGACAGTTCAGTGGAAATGGACTTTAGGTATTTCTTCACCTAGATGCTCCAGCAGTTGGCTTCTGGCTCTAAGTCTTAAGAGTCATTGCATTTCTTAAATGCTATGGAAGATGTTAACTGAAAGTTTGAAGCTTAGTTTTGTGCTGGTGAAATCTCTCAGACTTCTGACTTGCCTGGGTTAGTAAGTCTTCTGTTAATCTTGCAGAAACTGTAGTATGTCTTCTCTATCCAGCACTCGCCAGCATTTTTATGTGAATCACTGCAGCTTAGGCTGCGTAGGAGATAGGTCACAGGGCACCATTTGTAACAAAGATAACGGTGGGATAGAAATGGGATTTCAGATAGCGTGGACAATATAGGCGTTGATATGAGACAAATGTTCCATGCAGCACACCAAGCAGTCATTGGGCTGTAATAATATTTTGGTCAAAACAGTTCTGGTCTGGCATTGTACCAGTAACCTATATTTCATTTTCAATTCACACAACTTGTTTTCCTTGTTATTGCTGCATGAATCAAGTATTTTTTCCCTCGTTAAGCTTTTGGCGAGGTATCATATTGTTGTGTATGGTTCTTTCACTCCCTCTGCCTCTTGGTTAGAGAGTCATTTTTATTTCACAGGCTAACTCCCAGCGTGAAGCTTGTCCCTGAGAATCTTTGAAAATTGGGACAATCACTTAATTGGCACATTGGCTTCCATTTGGGTTTGCCAATTAAATGAGTTCAATTAATCCAGAATAGATACCGTATTTTTGGCAGTAAGTATTAATTTATAGCAATCACTTAATTTTCATTGGCGGTGCTATAGAAGCAATTGTTTCTGTTTACATTTACTGTCTTTACAGTGTATGCAGTCTTGCAGTATAGTGTTGATCCAGGAGAAAAAAAAAAATACATTTTCTATATTTCTGTTTTAAAATCTTTGTATATGCAACACTTAGCAAAGAAAGAATGACTCAGAATTTCCTAAGGCTGGATGAGTAAAGTTTGTTGTTCACCATGATCGCCAGATTTAATGCACCCTGATTTTGCATATGTATCTATTTCAAAGTGAATCTGATGCACATCAGTAAATTCAGTGTCTTGCTAAGTGAAATGTTCGGGTCATGTATTTACACGCCACCACTAGTATTTCTTCTTTTATGGTCGTAGGGGATAACAGCAATTAAAAAGATAAAGATGGCACTGGAGTATAATGGCTAATTTTTTGAATGTTCCCAGTAGCCCTCTGCCAAATTACATAAGTGTAGGTAGGCATAAACATGCTTTAATGTACATTAGGCACTTAAGCCTGGGTTTACTGAGGCATTAGGGAGCCTGAGTGCCTCTGTTTACCATACCGTGAGTAAACCACTGGGCTCAGTGGTGTATGTGGTATCAATAGCAGCTGTGCGGCAATTGCTTAGTCTCTGAATGACCAGTCTGAATTTCTTGGGTTTTAGGTTATAGAATTTTAGGTTCAATTTAATGTCCCGGTATCTTCTATAATTATCACCCATTGCTCAGACAAGCTGCCTGTTGGTGACAGCATGGTGATGCTGTTCTGATGGTTGGTGCTGGTAATGCTATTGTAATAATGTACCTGTAATAAACAGGTTATTCACTATTTTAAGTTCTGAGAGGCAGTATAAGATGAGTTCTGAAGATAGGATTACATTGTCATGACCCTCCGCCTCTTTTCCTCCCACCCTGTTCCAACAATGATGTCTTTTTACACCTTTTGTTGTTGTAATATAAGAAATGCCACATTTGTTTGAAATGTACTTATTTGGGAGATAAAACTTATAATTTATTTATCTGTCAATCACTTTTCCCTAGTCCCAGCTGCTTGAAAATAAGATGGAACATCCAGGAAAGGAAAGGAATCTCTTATTTATAAGTGGTTGTTGTTGGTTTGGGTTTTTGGTGTTGGTTGTGGGGTTTTTTTGGGTGGGGGTTGTTTTTTTAAAATCAGTGTTCATTGCTGCTTAGTTACCATAACACATAAAAAAGATGGAATAGTTTTTGAAGGGCTGTCAATAGTTTGCTCATCTATCCCCTTCCGTTCCCCACCCCCAAGTTAACCCCATGAGACAAACAAAACGTGTCGGAGTATATATTGTCTTGCTGAAGGTTGTAGGCATGATTTTTTTTTGCCATGATTCAGCCTTCTTATTTATAAGGTGATGGATTATTCCCTGAAAATGTTGGTAATCTTTAGCCCGATATTTTAATTTAAATCATTCCATACAGTTCTGCCTTGCTCCATTTATATTGGTCACTGCTGTGTCAGTGTAGGTCTGCATGATGTTTGTTGGTATTTGACCAAATACCATGGTTGCTAGGGCACAGATGATTCTGACTGCAAAACCCAATGTTTTCACAGTAGTAGCCTTAACACTTCATCTTTGCTTTGGGGTTGTTCCATGAAAATTTGTGATGGGTGCTGTGGGGGCTTGCTACAAGTGCTTTTTCCATTGAGTAAGGCTTTAAATTGTTTCTCACCCTAGAACGTAGTATGTCCCATTTAGTTAATTTTCCTCAGCTAGCGCAGGATCCATAGGATTATGACTGTGACCTAATTATGTGAGGATGTGTGACCTCCTATAAGTAGACATCAGAGTTGCTTTGCACAGTTGCAGACTGAAAAATCATTGCTGTTCTCTATAACATCGGCAAGTTTATTGACTCCATGTTATCCATGTGGGACTGGATGTGGTCTTCTGTGGATTCAAAGTACACCAGGCTTCTCTATTGCAGAAATCTACTTTAACAAGCTTCTGTCTTTGATTATTCCTTCCCACTTCCCGTGCTACAGAGGACTGTCTCTGGACAGTTATGGTGAGAGAGTTTCTGGGATGAAGAGTTGGGAAGTGAATCACTGGGCTAATCTCATTTAAAAATAATCCCCCAAAAGAAATTCAGCTTTACTCTTCCATTTTTAATCTGGATTGTTTCAGGGACTTCCATTGTAGCCACTAAAACAGTTGCAGCTGCAATGAGAGGAAATAGGAGAGAGTAGCCTGGGGCTGAAGGATTGGGGTGGGAGTTTAAAAAATTGGCTTTACCTCTTCAAGACAGGCTATCTTGAAGCTATGCCCTAAGGCCAACAGTGCTCCTGAGTGTAAAAAGAAGTTTTAGGGTCTGTGTGTTCTTGATTTGCTCTGTGGCTTGTACTGCAAGCAAATATTTTCAGCTTGAAAACATCTAAAGTTGCTCTTTGGTCTGGTTGCAGAATCCAAAGTTTTAACTGTTGGTTCTGCTTTGTGGCAGAACTTTTTTTTCCCTGTATTTGTATGTGGCTACCTGACTGCTCTTGGTTTCTTAGTCTGGTGTGTTCCAGTTGCACGCATGGGTAGGAATATCTTCTTAGTTTGTTTTTTTGTGTGTTTTTTTTCCTCTGTGCATGTGGTTTTGGTTTTGTGTCTCAGTCTCTGATTTTTCCTTAAATACTGACCTTTAGGAAAAAAAAATCCCTTGGTTTTAGCTGATAATTTTATGAATGCAAGAAAACATCCTTGGAGGATGATGATTCTCACCATCAGTTTCTGCAGAGTTCATGTCCTTGGTGGTGTGCGGAAGAGATCGTCATTCACCTTCCCAGTTTTGCTGACCAGTAGCGTGGGAAGACCTTTCTGCAGCTCTTGCAGCACACGTCAGGTGTCCTGTTCTGACCTCACTTGAGCGATGTCACCTCAGATTTGGCAGCATTGTCATCTTTCCTAACCTGGCTCAGAGAACTGGCTCGTTGAGGCTGAGCAGGGTTTTTGAACAGTCGGTCAGGGAGGCAGGTTTAAGGATTCCTGCCCAGTTACCGTGACCCACAGCTGGAGTCTCCTTCAGTGGCTCAGACGGGAACAGGGTGTGTGATCACAGGCCAAGCTTTCCTGGGTAACACTTGAACAAAGTTAATGAACTGACTCGCGTTCTGTTGTTCAGAAGTTTATGGACAGCTTACGGTATAAATTGCATGTTACAAGTAGACGCATTCTTCGCATTGCTGTGTTATTATAAGGGTTTGGAAAATGAGTGTATCATATACCAGTTTTGTATTTTATGCCATTGGAAACAAGCTCTTTTTATAAACAAAAAGCCGAGTCCAGGTTGGCTTTACATGCATAAATATAAATTCATGTTAACTCTGCTGACTCAGATATTAGGCTTAAATGTCAGGCTGCTGTTTTTTCCACCTTCCCAATCTTCCTTCTACTGCATTGGGAAAATTATTCAGTTTCTAAGCCTATTTATACCTTTAACATAACATAATAGTTATTTGCATAATCACTGAATATGGCCAAGGGACTTACCAGAGTGGTATTTGCTAGTTTCAGGCTGAATTAATCTCTGTAGTTTTTTGTGTGATGAGGAATTGCTTTCTACCTTAACAACCCAAAGCTCCACTTGTCCTTTTATAACTAAGCCATGATTAGGATCCCCTCCTCCCTCTGTGGAACAATAGACTGTAGAAATTGTGCATCCAACAGGGTCTGGGATTTTGAGGGTCCTTTTTTTTTAGCCAACAAGGAACTGGAATCAAAGTACTGTGCTCATTGGATGTTCTATTTTCTGTGGCTTTTTTCTAAAATTTATTTTGTAGGCTGTACAGAAGAAGGACTCTAACCCTGGCTGCCTTTCCCACGCATATTGTATGTGGGATTTTTGTTCTTAAAGAAAGTACATTCCTTAGCCAGTATGCCATTATGTGAGGCTATGTACTGTACCACTGCAGCTCCCTGGGCTGAGATCTTTGTGAATGGTAATAAGGCCTTCTCACTGCTGCTTCACTATAGCAATGTCAAATCCAAACTTAAAGCTGTCAGGTAGTTATCATGCTAATGTTGTCCTCAGTAGTTAACCATTCATTTTTGCTTGGTGCATCCGGTTTTGTCTCTAAAGCAAATGATAGCTATGAAAGAAAATACAAACGTGGGTCTGTTTTTGCTGGAAATAACCACCGTCCTTTGGGTGCATTTGATTAATCTGCAGAGAATCAGTGCGAGTCCATGCATCTTTTTAAGCCTTACTTGGGAAATCTTGTCATGACATAAAAATCAACCTGCTTTACAGAGGTGAATTTTGGTCACAGTGACAATAATACTGCCAAAGTAGGTTCATACAGCTGCCAAGCTGCTTACTCTGTGTCTCGGATTCCACTTACGAAATTAGTTGTTTCACATGTGAGCTGGAAATGGTTTTATCCACGTATCTGTGAGCTAGAGAACTTTATTTGAAAGCACAGTAGATGAATGGTTAAGAATTTGTTCTTTCTTCATTCCAGGCTGATCCTTTAAACTATAGTAAATAGGTGCCCTGGACTAACTCCTCTATAATGCTAAGTCTCAGGAATGAGAGGTTTCCCTTAATTTGCCAGCTCATGGCAATGCTTAAAAGTTTTTTTTTTCTTTTTCTTATCCCCCCCCCCCCCCCCCCCCCCCCCCCCCGCCC
>NW_010973209.1:1363518-1459884 GCF_000737465.1 Haliaeetus leucocephalus | reverse complement strand
TTTTTTTTTTTTTTCCCCCCCCCCCCCCCCCCCCCCCCGGAGGGGAGAAGCTGGGAGTAGAAAAAACACATCCTGTGTGGTCTTTTGAAAGAGAAGAATTCACTGTTAACCGTGCCATGCAATAAGTACTGGCTAGAACAATTCAGCATTAACAGCGAGTGTGGAAAATGGAATTGAAAGTCCTAAACTCAAAAAATGATACACATTAAAGTATCTTCTTTATTGGATGCAGATTTCTTAGACATGGGATTAAGAATGTCCATAGCCAGTATTCAGAGTTTCCCTACTTGGAAGCACTTGTCATTTTTTTCACTGGCTTTCCTCTATCACATTTCTCATTTACCATGAGATTTTAAAGGAATCTCTGCCTGGGTAACTGCTTCCCCACATTCCACAATCCCTGAACTGAGAGCTAAATTAAAAAGTCGTTATTACCTCTAATTACTCCAGCCATTCTGGCCTTGAGCTGTGCCTGCACAGAAGCCAGTCCTACAGCTATCCTTTGGCACGTCGGAAAGGATGTTTCTTTTATCTTTGCAACAGGGATCAAAATATTTGCACTAGGTAAGGAGCTAAATGATGACTTCAATTTAAAAAAAAAAAAACCTTTTATGAAATTTAAAAGGTTCAACTGTTTCTCATTCTGAAAAACATCTTTGTGCCTTTCTGTTGGATCTCAAAGCTGTTTCTTTGCACACAGTGGCTTGGGTTGCTGTAATCAGAGTATGCTAGACCCTTGCACTCGCAAAGGTATAATTTATCTGATGCCTTGCTCCTTTCTGAGTGAGGGTGCGTAGCCAGCTTCTGCAAATATAGATGGGTACACAGGCCTCTTGGGTATGAGAACAGGAGCTTGTCCTTGGTTTGCAGCTTTGCATACACTCCAGGTGGTTATTAAATGTGCCAGTGCTGCGCTCTGCTGATCAGACCCTGAATAGCACGGATATTAATTCTTTAAGATGGTCAAATGGGACATGCAGAGTTGGAGAAGGGGCTATTTATTTTTATTTTTTACTTCTTTGATAAAGCTGCTGTAGTATAATAAGCGGATATTTTTTTTTTAAGCTGAGATTGTCGGACCTGGGTACATAAACCAGATGCAATTGCTTTTTCATTTTAAATGTGTCCAAATATCTAAAGCACCTCTGAAAAATGTAACTGAAGTGTGTTAAAGTGACACAAATATCCTGTATGAAAATACTTAGGAAACTCATTTGCATCCACTAAATGAATCAATGGAAAGTGGTAATATGAAGAACATAGCAAAAACATGCATTTCCATCATATTGCCACCGTACCTCTGACATCTTTGGATTAATGTTGTGTCTTCATCAATTACTGGACATTTCTTCCATTCAAAAAAGTGACCCAGTTATAGCCTTCCTGTGCTCAGGTACATTTTAATGCTTTTAGGGGTAGTGCTTGGATGGATGAATGCTGCAGAATTGGGACCTTTCATTTGGAGTTATTTGTAGTAGCTCAGACGTGGTGACTTTCAGTTTAGTGAAAGCATTTTTCCTTTGGTTTGTTGCTTTATTTATTGTGGAGGACCAGGATAGTTGTTACAACATATAAAGTAAGACTAGAGAGAGCTTTCTTTCCCTGGAGTATGTTAGTGGCTGTGGAATATGAAGCGGAGATGAACCATATTTCTTCTTTCGTTGTGCTTCAGGCTAACTCTTGAGCAGTAGTTGGTAAAAGCAGGACGGTGCTAATGGAGCCATCATCTTTTACCTCGTAGTGATCAGGGCATTTTTGTAGGACAGTTTCTTTTTAACGTTGCAAAGTAAGCTCTGCAAAGAAGTCAGTGCCGAGCCAGCTTTGTGTAGCTAGTTGGTACCCAAGATTTGGAATAGCAGTTGATGTCCTTTGTGCATAAACACCCGCTTCAGATATCGAACTGTGTAGACTGGCCGCTGCAGTTCATCCTCTCGCTCCACTTAAGTAGACTATTACTCACCACAGAGTAATGACTTTTACTGAAACAACATTTCTCTTTCCTGCTGTTCTTCAGTGAAGAAGTAAAACTCTTAACAAAGCTTTGGTTTTCTGGAAAGCTCAGGGGGGAGGCGGGGTTGTGGGTTGGTTGGTTTGTTGTTCCCCCCCCTTCCTTTTTTCTCCCTCCAAGAAAATCGAGGGGAAATGAAGATGATGTAAAGGAAAGACTGTCATGGAAACCAACTAGCATTTTTAATTAGCTCTGCCATTTTTAGAAACAAGGCCATGTGCTGAAAGAATCCAGAGCAATCTGGTCCCTCCAAACTGGTTTTGGTGAGAGACTGATGGTAGGAAGATGCATAAATATTACTACCTGTCTAATAGTTATTCTGTCTTTGTGTTAACCTTGGATTAAAAGTAAATTTCTGCCTTCAGAAATCCCACTTGAATTCAGTAGCCTGGATACGTGCTGACCTGTCTAGTCTTCCATTGTATCCAATCCTGTATATGGTACCTCTGCAGGGGTTTTACAGTAGTATTGTGGAAAACCAGTTTACCAGTTACGGGATTGCTCGAGCTTGGTGGGATTCCACTGTTTCTTCTCTTCTTGTGTGTCCCAGTGTAAGTCTGTGGCTGTGGGTTTTGCATTGGTTCAATATTCTCCCCTGTCGAGGATACCAAGGTGGAAACTTTATCATATTGTGTTCACTGGACTGTTTCCTTCAATTTTTACATGTATTTTCAGATTGTGTTACGTTTCTGGATGTGAGGGAGACGGGCTGACATGTTTTCTGATAAATGCAATGAGACTTTTTAGGAGAAAATCCTTTCATATTATGCAGCGGAATTGTTTGATATAAATTATTTATGACTAAGGTTTTGTGTGCTAGAGAGCACAAAGCTGAAGTTTTCCAAATCATGTCTCTAAATAGAAAGACCAAAAATTTCAAACTTAGGTGCTTAAAGCTAGACACCCTGATTGGTGAGAGCTCTCAGATTCCCAGGCAGTTTAGCAACAACACCTGAAATTTGCGCTAGTGATGTAGGTACTTCAGGGGTCCTCCCGATACCCACCGAGCAAACGGCTGTGGTGATTTGAAAATGACCATCCATTGGGACGTGGGACAGACAGACAGGCATTCTCCCAAAATTTCTTGGAGCAAACATTTTAGTGGGACCTACCTGCCTCGCAATCAATGTAGGTATCAGTTATACTGAAGTTCTCTACTATTGTCCCAACTACCTCTAATTTACGTGTAGTGTTTTGTGGGCTTTTGGTAGGAGAATATGTTAGTTCAGGGGAGACTGGTGAAGTGGTGTTGCTCAAAAGCCTTCCACTGAAATGCAGGAGAACTGAGGATCCTGATAAAGTCAATTGGCTGTGTTTGGGATAGAGTCCTAATTTGTTTACCAAGTTTTGGACCAAAGCAGATTGATGCAACAGTGACATTAAGCAGTGAAAATTGGACTAAATTTGCATAAACAGATTTGCTATGCAATTACTAGGTTTCCAGAGAACAGTGAGGCATAGAAAATAGGGAAGTGAGAAGCAACTGGTGATGCTAGCTAGCTAATTTTCAGATGTAAATAATCCAACTGTTTCAAAATGATTTTTAAAATTAAATTACTGTGACACAAAGCACAAAAGATGACAAATCTCTTTGGAGTGTTTTGTTTGTATTTTGAGAGGAGAGTAATCTAGGGTGACATTTTGCATGCCAGGTTTTGGATCAAAACAGGTACAAACTAGTAGTGAATAAAGTGTGCATTTATGTAGCTATGTATCTTTGGTTTAAATGGAAAGTAGTTGCAGTTTATTTTGGAGTAATATGGTTTCTAAAATTGCAATAAGTTTCTTTTTTGCTTAGCTATCTATCTATTCACCAAGTTTTTTCTGGTGTTAGTACCTCATCCTAAAGATTTTAGCTTGCACAGGATCACCATTCTGCCCTTTTTCCTCAACTGTGAGACTTATGAGAGATTGTCATTCTGCAGCAGAGTCCAAAGAGTTCAGATCTAATTGGAAAAGCAACTGAAGTTAATTACTGTATTGCATCTCACTGTAGTCCATTTAAATGGATACATGCTGTTAGAAATGGGAGAGGCAGATATCACCTTCCAGCGCAATTTGGGCATAACTCAACTGGGAAGAGGAGGATAATACAACTTTTTCAAAGAGAGATGCTGGCATTTAAGTCGCCTGGAGGTGTGAGTTTTGCCTACGCTGCTTTGAGTCAGATCCAGGGTAGTCTCTACCCACTGCCGCAAACTGGCTTGAAGCCCACGTTTTTCTGTCAGATTTGTTTATCCATTTTTATATCCCACCAGCTTCTACTGCTGATGGAGAATAAAAATTATTTTTCTTCCTACAGAAATTCTGTTCCTTTCAAAATTAAGGCAAGCACATCCAGCTTTGCCTAAAAGCAGCTTACAGGAATGGCACTTTTATTACTGTAATTAGTTATTTTCTTATGTAAAAGACCTGTAAGGTTTATTAAATCGGTGATCCTCTTAATGTTAAAAATTCACAATGAGACTCTCAAGTGTCCTATTATGTACTAAAGTAATTGTGTACTTAGTAACAGTCAGTCAGCCAAGGATAGGTTTATTTAAGGGTATAAATATTGTCCTTGTTTTTCTTCAGTGCGTGGGTGTGCATGTTCTGTACAGCTGTGGGACAATGCAGTTAAAGCACTGCTTATATTCAGGGCTGTGAAAGGCGCAACTGGGAGGGCGAGTGTCCTGGCTTCACATTTATTCAGTAATGTTGAAAGGGGGGACCTCGCTCATAGTAGCTGCAGCATCCCTTTTCCAAGGGCAGCGCTGGAAATAACGGGAATTTGTCTGGATGAAGAGAAGGTGCTCTACTCAAGTCCTCCGTAAGCCGCAGCGATGTTGGTTGGATGAATGCAGCTGCCTACGGTGCATATCTGCATCTGAGCCAGGGTCATCCTGAATTCCCTGTATCAAGGGGGAAATAGATAGTCCTGCAGCATGGTTGCTTTTGTCCTAACCTAGTTGTTTGAACTGGGTGAACCGGACCCAAAGTGCCTGTTTATCTCCGGTGACCATACAAGGAGCCTCGGGTAGGTAACACAGTCATAGCTGCGTACCTTGTGCATGTCTGGAGTTGAATGAGATGAATCGCTCCCTCTAGCGCTGTTGCTGTTAGTTAATGAATACAGGCATGGTGAATGATTTAAACTTATTTACTGCAGCTCTATGGTGTGGTGAAGCACAAGTAAATGTGACCCATGTCAAGCTAAAACGAGAGCTTCAGGGAGGGGAATAAGAAAGCTTCCCCCATTGTTCATCCTCTATGTGAGCTGCTAGGTTGAATTGTAATAGTCTGACTCTAAAGTTTTGGGGGCGAGGACCAAGTTGTTTCCATATTTTACACTGCAGCATACAACTGTATTCTGTTACATATAACAGCTTTTGGACTGATCACCTCTGTTCAGAGATCTTTTGGTGGACCAGCTTAGAAGCATTGGTACTGATCTGGATCGGGGAAGTCATCTGTTTACTCCTGTCATTACAAAATGGATTTGATGTAACACTTTTTTGTTCCAGGCTTCTGAGTGCCTTTCTTCCTCTTGCTTGAGCATTCACTATTTTGGACGCTATTCATGTTTTTTAGTGCATTGTATAAAGCAGAAAAAAAGCTCATTCAGTGGGTCTCACCCACATCACTAATGAGCTAACTCTGACCAACATCAGGGACCGTGTTTTTCTCCTGCTGATCTTCCTGTTTGATCACTGCTCTCGTCATCAGAGCCTCACCTCAAACCCCTCATTCCTCTCGAGCTTAGGGCCTGGTACAGCACAGCCAGAGACACACGTGGTACTGAGTGTTGGAGAGTCCCCTGTGATGGTGAACGCTACCCCAGCAGGGCTCACGGCTTCTGAAAAAGCAGCTGGAAGAAGGAGAGGATGGGAAAGCATGACAGAACAAAAGAAAAGAGGGAGTTTGGAGTTCTGGCCTCAGTGAAGTAAATGAACTTTAGTGATTAAGGAATTTTAATATGTTCATGCACTTACACCAATAGCTTCAGACATCTTCTTTAAAAGCTCACCTCCCACATAGAAGCGGCTCTGTCGTTAACTTGATTTTTCCACTGTATGAGCTCTCCAGCTTCTTCCAGTGCCTCTGCCTGAATCTAAGTGCACAGATGTTTGGAAAATCAGGTACTTAATGAGGAGTCTAAGTATGGAGTTTAGACATATATGTTAGACTCCTACCTCTGAAAAATCTCCTATTTAGAAACTAGAAGTAGTAACAAATAAAATACTGGATCTCGCAGTTATTACTAAGAATTAGCAAGGCTCTGCAACATGGTTCAGGAAGAGGTAATCACACTCGAGTCCGTAATCCTGAGGTTCAGTTTTCCTTGTTAAAAAGGCAGAAGTGCAACTTCTAGCACAGACAAGATTTCACCTGTGTTTGTATGGATATGTAAAAATATATGGGCTACTGCTTAGCAGGCAGTAGTCTGTACCGTGCAGTCAAATTTTAAGTTCCTTGCTTTTTCTTTCTTTTTTGCAGGCAAGAGGTGCAGATATCCCTGACATTCCAGGGGAATTGCCACTCCGGACCTGTGGAAGCACAGCAAGTATGAAAGTGAAGAATGTGAAAAAGTAAGACCAGTGTTCTTTGATTTTCCTGTCTTTGCTGGGATTCTAGTTTTGATGTTCTGGGTTTTAGCTGTTGTCCTGCAATACAGCTAGGGCATTTGGCAACAATTTTTGATAGTATCTTCATCAGAGCAACCAAAATCCATGTGAAACGAAGTAAGTTAAAACTAGCGTAGTCTAAAACTGGGGACATGAGAAGTTTTGTTGGCTCTCACCTGTTTCTGGCCATAGAAGCATTCTTTGAGTTTTGAATGTCACTGCTACTGTATTTTTAAATTTTTGTGATTTCTTCCTGAAACTGATTAATTCAAAATAAAAAACCAACCCCAAAACCATATATATAAAAAAACCTAAAGAGAAGCCCAGGCAATGTATAAATGAGAAAATTTTCCCTGTCTTGCTATGCTCTGGGAAGCTAAACCAGGACAAGTGGGAGGCCTAGATATATTTTTCTATTTGATATTTTTTCTCTTTTCCTTTTTTTGCATTCTGTCCTGTCTGTCTTCATTTGAATGGGTTTTGCACAATTTTTGTTTTTTTAGGGGTATTTTTTGTTCTCTGATCTCCCAGATATTTTTTTTTCCTAGGGGCTTACACTATCTTTCTCTCTCTGTCTCTTTCTCATTCTCTCCCAGAGAATATAAACCAACTTACGCTTGCAGCTGAGGTTTCAAACCTCTAACCTGCAAAGGGGATCAAAAGTAATCAATATTACTCGACTTGTCTTTGCTAAGAATGCTGACTTGAGGACCAGAACTCCCCAATATTGATTGATCTCTGCATTCAGATCACCTCTCTGTCATGCTCTGATGCTGTAAGGGAAATGGCTCTTTGTTCTAGTGCTGAGCAGCCAGATGCTGCATCTCACTTCCCACTTATATTCCCGTGGGAAGAGAGAGCTAGATAATGACAATCTCATTGGCTCACCACCCGAAATATCTATAGGAGTCTATAATAGCTTCAGCAGAAGCAAGAGCATGTTGCAGAGCCAGAGGATCTCCCTGTCAGCCATCATTGTAACTGGAGACACTTGGGAATAATTATGCCTCACTTTTGAATTTTAAAAAGGCAAAGGATAAATAGCGTTTGTTCTGCACCCTCAGATACATCAACCCGGGACTGATGGGCTGTGATGCCTTTCACAGGTAAAGTTCTACTTTCCTATGTGTCTCGTGTAAGGCTGTTTATTTGCACTGCAAAACTGCATTTGTAAAGGTAGAGCGGCTTGTCCCTGCACCTTGTCTTAAAAGATGTGGGCTTTGGTGTTGATGAAATGCCACATGATTCTTTAAGGATGCAATGATAAAAGCCACTTTGCAATTTAGTTTTCCTTTCTCGCTCAATTCCTTTCTCCACTGTTTTGGTGCCTCACATCAACAAATCCCTCTGTTCCCTTGGCTTTAGGATGAGAAAGTCGTTATTATTTTATATTAGTAACTGCATTTTATAACGGTACTTGAAGCTGAGCATTGTTTCAGTGATTTGCATCTCTCTTATGGTGTGCTTTTGATGTGCTTCAGGTTATCCTTTACAAAGGGTCATTTCCCGAAGATGGCTGAATGTGCACATTTCCATTATGAAAACGTGGACTTTGGCAACATACAGGTGAGTTTCAGATTTCTTTTATATAGAAAACACCATTGTGTTTGGCTGCCAACTAACCTGGGTCGGGGAGTCGGTAAGAGTGACCTCCACTAAGGTTTGTTTAGTTTGTTGCAAAATGTTTAGTGATAAGACGTTAAAGCAATAGTGTCTCTTTATTTGGAATTGCTTCCGTGTACTGGGCCAGAATCTGCACTCAGCCATGTGGCCACCCCTTTGAGGTCGGAGATGATTTTATTTCCACTGGATTTGACTGATGTCACTGTTTTAAGACTGCATCAAACATTCGTTATTGAGCCATCTGTGATAACTGCATGCATATTTTTATTTTATGTGTCTGTATCTTTAAACAGTTGTGTGAACTTATTTATGTAAATATAAAGAATTCAAATTTATCCATTCTCTTCATGTTATCTTAGCTCTGCATTGTGCTTTGCTGTGTCATCAGAATACAAGAAATTGCTAGTCAGCCTGAGTTGCATTTCTAGAAGTGTGCAGGCTTCACTCCTTTGTGATCCATCCATCAGAAATATAGGGAGAAGCATTTTTCATTGAGCAGTACCAGGGAGGGCTGAGAACCAAGAATCACTGCCGGTTTCTCATAAACAGGGCACATCTTGTTCTGCACTTAGAGAAGCAGGAATGCCTCCAGCATCTGCCAGCCTTGTAGCCAAAAAGAGGTTACAACCTTTTCATTTGTAAAACATTTCCTGTAATATAGAGTGAATTATTTACAGCCTTTCATGTTTCCGTACTTGACAGTTTTGCAAGCACAATTATGCATCTGTTTTTTCTGTCTCTGTAAAATTCCGACTGAGAAGAGGTTTGGGTCCTATTCAGAGCTCGCATCCACTATTTTTCACACTTTGTGGCTCTAAGTAGGTCCATTCTGCTGAGCACGGGATGTATGTGCATTGGCAGACACACATACACACAAAGGCAGAGTAAATTAGGCAAAATAGTGGGCTTAAGAGGGCACCAGAGCAAAGAGCTCAGTTCTTAATGAGGTCTCTGGAAGACCGGCTGCTGACACAAACAGGAACAGTCCTCAGTCTTCTGAAGCAAAACCGGGTTCCTTTATTTTCAGTTTCTGTGCATAGGAATAGTGTGACTAATCTATGTCCTTATTTGTAGTCTCCTGGTAATTTTCTGATTTGACACCGCTAATTTTTCAGTCATTTTGGAGAGAAGTTTTATGTTGGAGTAGGTGTTGAGCAGGTTTCTGTGTATACACAGATGTTTTTTGCATCATGTGGTCCTCTGAGTTTTCCTTTCCATCATTCAGAGATATTCACACAGAGATATGCACGATGTGCAATCTAGGGAGAGATTACAACCTTCGCATGGCATTAGTATTTAAAGCATTTTAAAGGCAAATAATTTAATTCTTTTGTGGGTTTAAGCATTTCTTAGAATGTTTTAAGGATGGCAGGGCATACTTGTAGGGTTGATATGCTGAGATTTTTTGTGTTCGTGAGAGGGAGAAGTAAAATCAGATAATATATTCTTTACAGACTTCCTTCGTGTTTTTCTGCCAACAAACCCGAAGCGTGTTCTGGTGGGAAGTTTCCACAGGCAGGAGCTGGTGCTGTCTAGCACTCATTTTTGCGGTGTCATTGCTGCACCTCCGGCTTTCCGTGCTCCCACTCAGTTGTCCTCTGTGTTGTGCCCTCTGGCACTAGCAGAACACCAGTTGCTGTAACCAGTCTGGCTGAAAAATGGTAACTGGGGAAGGTAGCCCAGGAAGGCAAAGTAGTACTGGTTGTCCAGCCACGTCAGGCTCCTGATGAGCTGTTTTCTCTCCCAGTGTCTGTGTTGCGAAGCCAGGGGCAGAACGGTGGACGACAGCAGCACGGGAGGGACTGTCATAAAAGTGTGATTGTGTATGTGTTGGGAGGGTCAATTCTGTGTTTACACCACTGCTACCTCTGAAAAAAACGTAGGTGCTTAACTACTCATGCACCTAAAGCAAAACGTGTGCTTAAATAAGGTGAATCAGGCCCTAAGTACCAGCTCTGTGCCTCTTGTCCCTTCCTTTTTCTAAGCAAGATTTCTGACAGATCCCCACAGTGTAATGACTTTTTTATACGGATAAAAACATATTAAGAACAGAGCTTTGCTCCTGAAATACGGAAGAGTAGGGCATTACAGTATTTCCTTAGAAGACCAGTATTAATGGTAAAATAAATAAAAGCTATTAATACAACAGAAGTATTAGTTTATCGATTGTAAAATAGGTTCATATAGGTCTCATACATTTTAAGCAAGCGGCATTCATTGGTGGCTCCTTTGTGATAACAAGGTAGACTGGAGAATAGCAGTAGGCTGAAGTGACTTGTAAATGACAGCTTGGCACCTAATAGCGAATTACCAAGTTGCATCTGAGGGGTAGTGGGTGTAAACTCCTTTCAAAATCTATTCACTGTTAAAAATTTACATAGCAGAACTGCAGTATTATCTGGCTGTGTCAGGAATTGTGTAATGCTGTCTATTAACAGCCTGGCCAAATTTCAGATTGTTTTGTAACGTTTATGTCACTTATAATATGGTCTTGTGGTGTAATCAGTATTAATATCTTGGCATTTCACCTCATGAGATCGTTTTAAATTAACTTTCAGAGATGTATAAAAAAGGATTTGTTCTCGTCTTATCCTAGCGCCATGCTAACAAAACTAGGTGCATTTGGGGATGGTTTTTTCTCTTCAGAAATGTTCAGCTATACTGCTTTCAACAGCAATGTATTTTGACCTTATCTGCGTCTGGCCAGCGAGACACTTGTTGCATTGGCAGGAAATAGCTGGTTTACCAGGCGAAGTATTTGATGTCAAAGCGGTGGTTATAGGATAGGCTTTACAGATTGCATCAGTGCCAGAAATTCACTGGTATTTTGCTGAAATACCTTACATTTATTACTGCATTTATTTTTTAAGGCTACATCTTTGATTTTTAATTTTATGATGAAAAGCCAGGCTCTGCATAATAGATTTATTTTAGTCTAACATTGGATCAATGTTTAAGAGTCTTGTTAGCAGGAGCAAAACTGCGGTTCAGCCTTGCTATGGTCTGTGTCTCCCAAACGAGATGTTATTAGCCCATGGCTGGATTGTGATTACTCAGCATTGGTTAGGTCGGTTCTGCTGGCTTCCTTCTCTCTTAAGTTCCGCTGCCTTTCCACAGTTCTTGGCTAACGTCCGTCTGTGATGCCTCTCTCTCTAGAACATCAAAATTCAGTTCGTTAACATACAAAGCAAGCGCTGCTTGCACATGTATTGCTGTACAGGGCATCTTAGTGTTCAGTTAAGCACTGAAGCGTGGAGTTAGAAGTCCTCAGCATCACTTCCAGGTCTTACGTTAAGGTAGAAGGGCTTACCATGCATTTAACTTCAGAAGTGCCTAAATCATTCCAATGTAACTTAAAATAAGTTCACAATCAGTTTGTAAGGCAGCTTATGAAATTTAAGCATTATTTCAGGAACTGCTAGTCGGGAAAGCTTCCTTCTAAAGGGGCTTGAGTCGTTCCAGCACACCGCAGTGTACTGCAGATAGCTGGACTAACACAGAAGGAGTTGATGTGTACACACTGAACAGCGCAGCATCGTCGAGACACTCGTTTGAGTTGACGTTCAATGCGTGAGCATGGTGCTCAGCCCAGGCTGATTTGATTGCATGTTCCAGATTTTGGTTTTTAGCTGTAGAGCTGCTCAAGGTAACTCATTCACGTGTGATTTGAGTATCTCAGTACAGCAAGTGTGTCACGTAGTGAGCTTTAGGGCTGGTTAATACATAGGAATTGAACTATTTCAACAAAACCCCTATGTCGCTAAGTTACACAAAACAGAATGATTCCCCCCAACGTGGCAAAAATGTGATTTTACTTTACTTAGTGCTATGTGCCATTAATATAAGCAGGAGAAATACTGATTAGGCATTCCGTAAATATCTTTGCTTCCTGCCAGATATAAAGACTTCACTTGAAACAATTAAGAAATTATCTTTAGTTGAGTAGGTTTTAGTAATGGAATATGGAGAGCTGATCAGCTCTGCGCTTCCCAGATAATATTCTTTGCTCCTTGAAAAACCCATTGCTAAAGGAGAGAAAGTGCTGCAATGCACATTCATATCACTTCAGCAGTCTTGCATTTGACACAGATTTACCCCTTCAAACAGCACGGTCTCTGTCTCTGTGTTTGCGTTTATGTAGCTGCCTTCTAAAAATAAAGCCCTGTCGGAACAGGATTGGATTACGATGCATGGAAGATCCTCTCCTTATCTGTTAAGCTTTGGCATTGCAAGTGGCAGGAGCGTGTTATCAGTGGTAAAGGAAGTATTTGAACCAGAATCACTTCCGCCTGTGGAGGCATCAGCTGCCAGGAATTCCTGTTAGGAGCTCAGCAGTATTGTTTGCTGTTTGAATGCCTTCGGCAAGCTGCGGCCTTCCAGCCAAGATGTTGGGCTGCCTTTCAGTGGTGGCCGCGGTTTGCGCCTGTAATTGTATTTTCCTGAGGTGTCTTAAGAGTTAGAAGCGTTGCAAAGAGCAGTTCAGTTCTTCTTGTGCCTTTTGTCAGCAAAGCCTCTTGAGAAGATATTTCTCGGGGTCGTCTTCTTTTGGTTTGCCCTTTTTTTTTTTTTTTTTTTTTATTTAATAATATTCCAGGGAAGGGAGTGCAGAGGGGAATTGTGCTTGTGAAGGTGTCTCTGTTAATTATACAGTAAAATTTTTTTCCTGAGATGTATTGCAAAAGAAACAAAAATCACGGTAAAGCCTGACCAGGTGCCTTCCTCTGGAGTTAACTGGCGTTAGTTTAAGATGTTTCTGCCACAGCTAAAAGCAGTCCACTACATAGATCAGCTAGAAACAACAGGAGTGGAGGAGTGCTCCCTGATCTGTGTCTGTCTGAAGTCGGACAGCTTAGCTCGAATCTCCTTCCGTCAGTGATTTTAAACTAAGCCTGCTCGCTGCCTTCAGTGTAGGAGGCTTCTTCATTCCCCCAGCTCTTCTGTGGGCATGATAATTTTCAGTATCTTGGCAGTCATGAGCAGCTACAGGCTGTAATGTCTTCTTTTATTCCAGTCATTTGCAAAGTGTTTAAAAAGAAAAATATATTTATTTTAAAAGGCGAAACATGAAACAGCAGTCCCCCCACCCCAGTCCCTTTTAAAAGCTAGAAATACATAGTAAAAATCACAAAAACTGGCCTGAATTTTGCTCTGTGTTTGTGCTACGAAAGACGATTTTGCTGGGTTTTGCTTTGTCTTTATGAATATATGAGTGGTTATGACATGCATACCCGTACTGCATACAAAGTGGTGCTCCTTTTTAGCCTTTCATCTCTGGATGCTGTTAATCTCCCCCCAAAATGACTTCGCCGTATCCTGATACGTTATGTTCCCCTTCTGTAGCCCAAGGCCTTCCCCTCCCGTTCTCTGTCTTTTCCATATGGTTTCTTTACTCTTGCCTTCTAAAGTGGTAGGGGGAGATGTTGCAAGGGCTGCTTTAAGGATGTGGGTATATAAAAACAACTATGTTCATAGTGTGGGTGGAAACTGCTTCTATTAACTTAATAATTCCAGCCACAACTCCCTGAAAATTGGCATAGTCTTCTGCCAAGATCAACAGATTTTTAAAATTTGGAGTCTCTAGGCCAAGCTTCTCAATGCCAAAAAAGTTAGGAAAATATTCGAGTAAGTTCACCTCAGTTTTTGGATTCTTCTGTTTCCTGGTCTTGCATCCAACTTGCCACTAATTCCTCAGAAAAATTCTTCCCTGGAACAAGATCACACCTGTGTAATTTCAGCTTGCTTGGTTGTCTTCCAGTGAAATGGGGAGAAATCCAGCATGGGTTTTACAGTGGAAGGGTAACTTCAAGTACGGAGAGTATCTCTCCATGAAACTTTACTATTGCTGCTCGCACGTTTACTACTTGTTTTACAGTCATTGCTTGCTGCGGAGAAAGCTAACAGCCTTATTAGTGATCAAGCTTTAATGGGTAGAATGAATGTAAATTGTCTACCAGTCATTAAAGCCTGCTCAAAAAACTGGCAGGATATAATTTGAAGGCTAAGCAGGTCCTTCTGCTGGCCCCGTGGTCATCATTCTGCTGAAGGCAGTTGCCATGGCCTGAAGGAAGAGGGGGATTGCTTACGTGCGGTGGGGGGGACCTGCTCAGAGGAGCTTGTTGGTAAGGGAGAGCTGTCCGTCTGTCCCGCTGTCTGTCAGAGTGTGCATGCTCGTGTGTATTTGGAGGTGTAATGCTGAAATGTATGGGAACAGCCAGGTTCAGTCTGCTTTGGGCGTACGCCGATGCTCCCTTGTAGCTTTAGCTGCTAAGTCATTTTTAAAGCATATTATACGCTTTGCTCTCTCACCTTTCTCCCTTTGACTGACAGTTACTGAAATTGTTAATTTATAAATGTTTATCTTTTTTTATAAAGTAAAAGGTGATTTGTCCGACATTACTCAACTGGCTGGGCATTGAATTGCCTGTCATAGAGAGGAAAGTTTTTTTCAGTTAGTATTTATCTAGATTATCTCACTGTCTGATTCCACGTATGTTCTTTATTTTAAGCTGTTCGTCTAGGTGTATAAATGGAAGGGTAGACTATAACTCGCAAATAATTGTTAAAAGCGAATGAGATTTTACCTGTTGATTCAGTTGAACAGGTAGTTCTGCCTTTTTTTTTTCCTTCTCCTTTTGCCTTCGGATGTTTTTATGAGTTTATATAGGACAGTTCATTTCTCCACTAGGTTTGTGTCACAAGAGAACAGAACCCAGCGTGGTGTTTCTGCATCTGGGACAAAATGGCAAATCTAGGATGTTCTGTTTATGAAAGGATTTTGAGTATTCCCCGCTTTGTGTGTTTCTTCTCTGCCTTATTAGTATGAGAAAGAAGATCACTGTGCAAATTTGGATAAGCAATTTTCTCAGACTTGAATATCTTGAGATAGGTATCTTCTCTTCCTCTCTTACTCACGTGCTGAGTACTGGCAGGCCAGAATGGTTTCAGGGAAATCTGTGCATGCTCTTCTTTGCAGCTGGGGACTTGTGGCACTCCATTTGGAAATGTTGACTTCCTGCAGGAATCCAGCTTGTTTTTTCTTCCCCTGGCTTTAACACTGAAGATATAGCAAACTTGTTTGTGGATTTTTAGTCTTTATTGGTGCATAGTGGCTACTTGATGGCATGAGTAAATCTTAAAAGTGACTGTAATAAGCCCAGCTGTTAACTTTAGCATTGACCTCCTGCTGTTTGCCACCATCATAAATCATCTTTAGCAGCGTGTCACAGAAATGTATAAAAATTGTTTTAATTAGTAACTGGAACAGAGTTGTGTTGGAAAATTTTTCTTCCCTGAGGTTTAATGACCTGAAAAAAAACCAGAAAGATGTATTACATGTATAATTAAAATATATTAAAAATGTTAAAAGAATCCGTGGGCTCCAGAAAAATAATCCCTATTTCACTAGTGTTTCATAGTTTGGAAGAGGATTAAACCCCTTATGTTTTTGTATATAGTAAGCCACACTGTTAACAGGAATGGTGTTAAAATGCAGCATAATATTGTACTCATAGATCTGCAAGCATGCCAAGCTGGTGTGATTTTAATAACTAGCAAGCTTCATGTTGATACGATCCCTGAGATTCACAGAAGCAGGGGTGTGTTTTTATTCGCCAGTGGAGGTTTGTCATGCCAGTGGATGTATGAGCTGTTAAACCAAACATCATTGGGAACATTTACATTTAGTGTTTACTGTACCTGCTTACAAAAAGGGTAGTTTGTTTAGTTTGTGCTTATGTGCCAGAATTTTGAGGTTTGATGACAGAGTTGACAGCTCAGGAGTAGCAAGTTAGGCTACAGATTTTTAAACTGTTCGTTCATTAGCTTAGCTTTCCAATGGGGGGGGGTGTGTGCGTTTGTCCTCTAGTTATAAATGTTTTCTCTCATTTCCTGGTGAAGACGTACAGATAGGATATCATCTGATCTTGCAAAATCTGTATTCCTGACTGTCTCGGCTTTGAGATCTCTTGCTGGTTAAGGTGTGTTGGTTTGAGCAGACCAGATATACTCTGTCTGTCTTGCCAGGTCTGCTCTGTATCCTGGAACCCTGCGGAGACCATTTACTTGTGATGGTTGCGTGATCTGGTTTCCAGGTAGTTTGCAGTCTTTGAAAATCAAGACTGCTTTCCCATCTGCTTCACTCAGTAATATAATCTCACGCAAGGACATGTGCTGTGAACTCAAGACTGTTCTCTCATTATAAAATGAGGGAAGAGATGTCTTTGAGTACTCAGGAGAAAGCTTGTCACTGCGCTCATACTATGATAATCTATCCTGCAAAGCAAGAAAATGCAGAGGAAAGCACTTCAACTAATGGTATTTATATGCTACATGTGAAAATGTTTGCAGTACTGTGACAGGATTCTTAATGCAATATGTGTAGCTGCAGGTGTATCAGAGAGGATGTTTCTAGATCTGCTACGCTGAGACCCAAGCTTTGTTGTTTGTTTTACTTGCAACAGAGAGATCTGCGCAGAAGATTTCCTGTGAATCTAAACTTTCCCAAGGGTCTGGATTCAGACAGATTTTTAGTTTAAAAGGGGAGGCATACACACCCACACATATTCTCACCCACACAAGCTATTACAATGTCTAGAAGGCATTTGAACATGTTTGTAGACTTTGATGGTTTTGTTATTTTATCCCTTGCTGTGGTGTGTGAGCAGAAGATGGAGGCTTCTGCTTCCATGTCCTGCAGGCAAGGCTCTGAACTTTGGCTCTCCTGGGGGTCCATGCTAAAAAGCTCTTTGATCTCCGCTGAGGATTCCAAAGATATCAATTACTTATTTCCTCTGACGCTTCATTTCTGGCCATTTTGTCCACAGAACCTGCAAATTCAGGTTGCTGTTTTCCTGGTAAAGCAGTATAAAATTGAATGGTTCCATTAATGTCGCGTGGATGTATGGTTGTGGTTTTTTAAAAGAAAATACTTACCTGAAGAAACATGTGATGCTCTCACTGCCTCTTCAAGACTCTCTCTCCTAAAGTATAACTTCTTCTATCTCTCTTGAAACTAACTGAACTGAAGCCCCAATAAAATGTTTTTCTGGACCATCAGGGATTGGTTTGTGAGTTGCAGTCAGAGCTGACACCTCTCACTGCAGAGTGAGCTTCTGGCACCATCACACTGAGAATTATGTCAGTAATAATTTAGAGGGAAGACTGTTGCTTAATAGACACCCACAAATCCAGTATTATAACAAGTTGGAAATAAAAATATATAGTGCCATATACTTCATGTATGTTCAGGATCCTTGAACCTGCGTTTAAAATTAATTCTGTTCTATTGGAAGACTGCTGAAGCTTATAAATACAGTTATAAAACAAAATGCCTACTAGAAAAAACTCACTTTTTGGGTAGGTGGTATTGTCTGGTCCTGCCAATTTATGTTTATGTACTAACAAAAATTCTTTTAAGTTACCCTGAAATTCACTGCAGCTGTATAATTGATCTTTATGGTGCTTGAGCGTTAACCTTATTTATTGCAAGTATGACATGTCAAAACATTCAGGCTTTAAAATAACTGATTTAGGACCAAGTTCCAATTTACCAGCTTGAAGTAGTTCAAAAAACCAAAACAACTTCTGTTATTTTTACAGCATGGGTCCAAGAATTTACTTTGAAATGCTGGTGAATTATTTAATATTTCTTTATCTGCTAAGTCCTGCAATAATTACAGGTGCAGCAATCCTGGAATGGGCAGGGAACCCACTGGGACCTGGAGCTTTGGAGTAGAAAGGATTTGCAGGAAAGAAAGGGAAGTGTCATATCAGGACGAGGGTGCTGCCTTCGCTAAGGTGAGGGAAGCTCAGGGTTATTTAGGCGTAGTGAAGGTGTGAGACTTGAGAAGCATCAGAGCCTGATTCAGAGTCCCCTTCTGGGCACCTTCTCTCGTGGCTTAAGGTTTGATTTAGTGTCGTGCTTTGCCATTTGTTTTAAAACTAAATGAAAGCTAGATTGAGTTTGGAAACTCTTTTTGCAGAAGTGAGCTCTTAGGCTAGTGCGTACGTTTTGAATTATTAATGCATTTTAGCAGTAACACTAGAGCTGCGATGTGCACTTTGAATACACCCTAGACAAGCTGTGTTGGTTTTTATTTCCCCTGGTACATGGTCCCTGCATTTCTTTGAACTCTTTTAAGCCTCCTTGTATCCCTTAATTTCTAGCTACTTTAAACTAAGTGGAGTTCAAAGTAAGCAGAAGATCTTTTTAGAGCTGGTTGGTGTTGATGCTGAATCGGAGGGCACAGTGAAGCTTTTGTCCTGGAGCATTGCTTTCCTCTCGCAACTGGCTTTAACTTTTTGTGCCTATCTAATGTCATAAAGATGCAGAACTTGGGCCATTCATCAACTCTCTTGGAGACAGTCTGGAAAATAATGTTCCAGCTTTCTCATTTATGATTTTAAGATAAGGAGAGAGGGAAGACTTGGATTTTTAACAACAAAATGTCCACATACTCTTATAATTCCTTGTTATGTATCATGTGGATGAATGTTTTATTTTCCTGTTGAAAAACAATTAAGATGTGGATGATGTATTATATTTTCTGTTAGCATTATGCGTGTATGTGTGTTGCAAGTTGCTATGATCAGATTAAGGTAAAACAGCCAGTGTAAAACAAACTATGTCTGCAACGGTAGCAACAATACTGAATCTTATTGCTACCATAACATGTCCTTGAATTAAAAAAACGTCTGGACTACAGCATGGGTTTCACATAGGCCCTGTGCCATGAGGTATGTACGCTGTGTGTGCATGCTCCAGTGTTCCACAGACAGAAGTTCATTCACATTTAAATGTGCTTGCTTCGATGGCTGAAGACAGTTTGAGTTATGGAAAGGCCTGCAGCATTTTATATCTTGTGTGTGCTCATTTAGACAAGTTATTGCATCAGTGCTTGCTGTAGAGGAATGTTTATTCTACACAGAATTGTTGGCGATTCATTGTTTTCTTTTGGAAACTAATAAGTTATTAGTACAAAACTTAATTGAAATACCAATATAAGAAAGAAAAACAAGAATTGAAGTTTTGCATTTGTCCACAATATGGAGCTGCTTGGGGGGTCTCTTCTGGAAGTGTTCTGCTTTTTGCTGTCATGTGTAAAGTAGTGCGTTCCTGTGTGAGGTCCCCAATTCGTCATTGTAACCACTAATCACACACCTAGTGACTTAAGGACTTGGCCACTTAGCTTGAGTTAATGAGCATCGTTTCACCTGCCCAGAGAGGAACTGAGTCACACCATTGCTATGACAGCAGTGTCAGCCCCGGGTGACTTCAGGGGTGCTGCATCAGATGGTTTGTACTATTACTCTGATCCTCATGGTTGTGTTTTAAACATTGGTAATAGTTGAATCATAAAGACCCATTTCCCTTGAAACCTGCAGAAATTTGGACCGAGTGAGGGCTGCAGGTTTATGCCTCTCTGTGGACAACAAGTGTGTCAGAGGAACAAGGTTCTTATGAGCTTCCAAAGAGTACGTTACACAGTGGCAGGATTATACCAAAACCTTTTTCCTTTGGGGAGTGCAATTAAATGCTTAAAAACTAAAAGCCCAGCTCTGGGATTCCAATGAGAAGTTCTCACGTTGAGTCTGCAGGGTGTAGACCCGTTTCCAGTGTGACCCGAGTTGTTCAAAACCCACATTCCCTGAACTGTCATCTGGGAAATTTAAAAGTTAAAATATTCTTTTCAGGTCTTTACTATTTTATCTTCTGCCTCTGGCATCGTAGCAGAATTTTCTAAATTAAAAATGGAAACAGACTTTCAGATCTGCCTGTGACCCTTTATGCAGTTTGTCTATATTTTTAACTCTTGAAGTCCATACTCTGGAGACAACCAGTTAAGGTTTTGACACATTGATCAAAAAAACAAGACACCGTTTATGAACTACTTCACAAAAGTAAAAGTCATCCTATTTATTAAGCCTTTCCAAGATTATTTCTTTAATGCCATGAATTTAAGGCAGGCAAATAATGGGGTGTACTTGTGTTCTGGAAAATACAGTGTCGTGTTTTCCAGTTGGCCTTTCTGTGTCTGAGTTTGCAATACATTTACATATAACCACTGGAAAAAAACAATGTTAATGAAGTGCTCATGGTCTCGAGTGACACAAAATGTCAAAGGTTGGATGGCACACTGCTGTTGTGCTTCATGATACAGTCTATTTACATGATTGCATGCTATTTTTCAATTGGTATTGTGCTGTTCAATTCCTCTCCCGCCTGCCTGATCTCTGAGGTGCCTCGGTAGCGCTGGAGGCAACCTCAGGACATGAGGAGAATATTTCTATTATTTTCCTGGCACCTCTCTCCTTACTCAGGAAGATTGTCTATTTGACCTCACTGAATAGCTGTAAGTAAGCCCTTACTAGGGCTTATTTAGTGAACTAAGAGCTTCACTTCTAGTCAAAATTTAGCAGGAATCCATCTTTAGCATCTAGTGACCAACGAGGCTCAGAAAAGCTCTAAAAAACCCCACCTCCCTTCATTTTTTGGTAGTCATAAGGCTGCAGTTAACGTTTAAGAGCATGGGATGCTTTTCAGTGCAATGTAATGAGTTTGATTTTCCTGGACTGACAGCTTCAGTCTTTCTAAGATGATGTCTTTAAGAAATAATACCACTGAATTCTAGAATTAGATTAAAAATTGTGGGAATTTCAAAAGAAGTATCACTTCTCGTTAGGGATTTTTCTGTGCAAACCTTTCAGTGTACAAGTATCTTCAAGCCTTTCTCAACAAGAGTGAAGAAACTTGTTTGTTTAAAGAAACTTGAGTTTCTCACATAATTGCTTAAGACTTAAGGTTTCAACATAATTATTTCAATCTTTTTTTCCAAGTCGTTTATTTTCAGAACTGAAAATTGCTGACAGTGGTGTCAACTATTTCATTCGTAATGGCTGTGTTATAGCAGCGTTGTGTGTGCTGAGTAGTGCCTTTCAGCAGAGTTATTGAAGCTGGAACCTTATATATCAACCGCTAGGCAATTTCTGGGTGTGGGTTATGGAGACCTCAGGTGAAACATCTGATTTTTAGTCACATCTTAGAGATTTTCCTCATTAATTTGGTTGAGATAAAACTAAAACAACCCATTCATTTTAGGGCTTCAGGGTCTGTTGCTGGAATAATGGTATCTACGTATCGGTACCCGTATGGACCTCTATCAAGGTTTAAGCATCTCTGTTGCGGTGGGAAGAATGTTAATACTACTAATAAAAACATGAATCCTGTTTTCACTATCAGAATAGATAGATCCTGGAAGTTCCCCAGGATGTGGCAGAAATGGGCCTTGTCTCTGTCCGTTGTCTTCCTCCTCTTCAGTAGCCCCATCCCTAATTATTCCACGGCATTATCGTCATCTCTGTACATGCGCTAATGGGCGTGAGTATAACCACGTGGTTGTATTCTGGAAAACTTTTTTCATGGCTTGAGGATAATTTCTTTAAATCATTTAACTCCTGTAAATGTAATTGAATGTCTTCATCATAAATACACTCAGTCCTTCCTACACAAGGTCTAATTGTGTCATGTAGCTGTATGATTATAGCATAAGGTAAAATCTCATGTAAAAACATCGTATGTGTGTGGGAGAGAGGGCTTTTACAGTGCCTTGTCTTAACTGATTTATGCTCCTTCTGCAACTAGTATAAATGTTTCTCTTCAATTTGGGCAATATTTACTTTTTAGAGCAGGTGAGCACCTGCAGTGTATAGTCAATTTTTTTTCAACATGTAGAAAATATTTAGGCCTTAGACCTATTGCGACTGTTCGGTTACTTGTCAGCTGTGTTTTGAATTCTGTATACTAGTGTGAGTTGTGTATTGCCTAAAGCCTGCAGATACTTCGGGACACCCCTTTCTTCAAAGGAAAAGCAGTTGGCAATGCTAGAGAAGTTGTACAGGGCACAGCGTTGTCCCTCAGCATACTTGCTGGTGAATCGTGACATGGGAAGACACTAGCTGGAGCTGTAAGAATACAGGATGGGTATGTGAGTAGCGGAAGATGAGAACCATGCGTATGGATGTGTTCATGCACATGAAGAGCAGGAGAGATGCAATAAATACAAGCATTGTGTATCCCCTTGGAGTTTCGTATTAAAGCCAGATATTTTTCGTCTGGCTGAAGTTTTTATGCAACATCTGGTTGGGGGGGAAGTTTTTGTTTTTCCTCCTAGAAAAAATTTTCTTTTTAGAAAATCAGTTTGACCATATACCTCTTCTCATTTGCCAGCCCCCCTTTCCCAGAAGGCAGTAGTTGAGGGGAAATGCTTCCATCTAGTCTATTCCATGCTTCAGCACTTGCTCAAGTGTTTGTAGAAAAACGCACGTGGTGATATAAAACATATGTTAGTTTTGCACTGTGCCTCTGAACCCAGCTGTGGAACAGGGACTATCATTTTCTTTGTTTAAAAAAAACGGGGGCGGGGGAGTTGAGATGTCAAATTTTAAAACGTTCTTTCTCATGCGTGTACATGCATGCGTGCATGCGTAAAATTGTGCTTGCACCTTCCCCCTCAGCTGAAGTTTGGCAAAGTAATCTGCAAGTAGCTAAAGGTCACAGGCTGTATTTGAAAGCACTGGGAGTCCTATAGCTCTTGTGCTGTGTCTGTATTATATTAAAATGCTTTCAGTGGTCAGTTTAGTCATAGGCTAAGCTTTATGTAAAACTGGGGGATGTAGGCGTAGCTAAATGCCGAAAGCGCTGGGTTTCACACAGCCTGATTTGTAAAGATGAGTGGTTGTTGATCTTTGCCACTTCTGGGGTCATGGGAGGAAATGGAGTAAGCTTCCCCTTGGCTTTTATCACTTCCTCCTGCCAACTAAGGGGAGATTATTTTCCTTCATTTGCTGCTCCTCTTGTCAGCAATAGAAGTTGGTATTTAGCCAGATAATAAATAATGCTTTTCCTGGGGAAGGGGTTCTCAGATGTGGCTGTAGTAGCACTGATTTCCCACCCTCACTGCTTTCTGTCTTGAGCCTAGTCGTCCTGCAAATTCTTGCTCAGAAAGATGTGGTTTGTATATATGTGCAAAACTTGTTTGCTTTTGCTTACGGTCTGTTTCTGAAGCTTTTTAAAAAGTTTTAATGGTGGCTGCTTATCTACTGAATGCTGACAGGTTCATTCATCTTTGTTGTAGAAGGCTTTTGAAAACCCTGCAGACCAGACTTGCAGTGGAAGTATATACTTGTGGAAATTGGGTCAGCATTATTTATTCTCATTTATAGAGTCTACTTCACCATTTGCAAAGGTAGACTTTGCCATCTTGTGGAGTTTATTCTCTTTATCCAAGTCTAGAAGGGTGCTGTATACCTGCAGGCGGTAGCTTGAAGAATATGGATCCCTCTATACTTGCTGACAGAGAGGTAAAGTGGGGAGCGTGGAGCAAAGGCCAGGATTTCCAGTGCTCCTGGAAGGTAACAGTGACTGATTTGAAATCAGACTTCAGGAACACATCAGGGTAAGCTGAAATGCTCTCCTGACCCTGTGGAATTACTGGACAGAGGGGTCTGTGGAAAGGAGGATGTTAGGAGGAGATTGCAAAACAATGCTACCCATAGGTGATAGACAGTTCCACGAATGCTGGTTTTGCTTCCTCTAACCTTCCTTCCTTGCTGAGCAGCGGGTCACGCTTGTTAAAATGGGTAGGAGTTGGGGCTGCATGCCAACAGAACTGCTTACATAAAAGCCAAGAGGTACAGTTCCTAATGAGATTTCAGATTTATTCATGTCCAGCACCTCCAAATATGGTACAACCAGGCTACTGTCTTCAAGGCTCTTCAGGGTATGTTTGTTTTTCCCTTGTGTGCATTATTAAGTTTTGTTTACTGCCTTTGCTCCTGGGAGCTTTGCTCCTTGTTACTGGTTCTCTATAAATGCAAACCAAGAAATGTTACCCAGCACAGCACAGTTCTTCATTTGGCCTGTGCATTAAAAATAACACACATACCTCTCTTTGGATGACACAAAAGTGAGAAATCATAGCATAAATGTATCTGCAGTCCGAGTAAGAAAAGGTGCTTAGAAAATGTGATAGCAAGAGAGGATCAATGACTACCTTAAGCAAATTAAGCTGCTCATTGCCACGATACTCTTCCCCCCCACCAAAAGTAGTGTTTCGAAAGGGAGGTGGGGTGGTGTTTTGTTCTTTCTCCTCTCCTGGAACTCCTGCTGATATTTTCAGGTATATAAGGCATTTTTTGCCAGTGACTTTGATTCTTATCAGTATGGAAAAAAAAAAGTTAATATTGATTTAGTGGGGGAGAAAACAGAAAAAGTGAGTAAGAGACTAATAGCCTGGAATGACAGGACTATATCAATTTTCAGTTCTCTCAGAGGAATAATATGCTTGTTTCCAGCAAATGGAAAAGTAGACTATGACTAAAACTGTCACTGACCTCCCACAGAATTTAATGGATTTTGGAGCTCAGAGAAGAAAAGGCAGTCGTAACTAACTCAGTGATTTTAATGCACTTTCCTTGAAAGTCAGCAGTTTTACGAAATGCCGTATGCAGGAAGATAAAAGTATATATATCTCATATAGCTGTAAAAAAATTTATATTCACTGGCTAAGTCTGACTATAGATGAATGCATTTCTCAATAAGCTTAAACAACATATTATATGTTCTAGGTGGTTTATATCCTTAACATATGTTGCCAGCATATAAAATGAGCCTGTTGAAAAATGATGGACAAAAACTGTAAAGCAATCTCATTCTTGGCCCATTCAAGTGGCTTTTCTGCATAAGTAGTTCCTGAATGGGTCAACTATAAAAATGGTCCCTTTCGTATGATGAAGGGGAACATTGCGTTTGTGCACGTTGATTGGCGACAGCCAAAGTAAGTGTCCTGTTTTGTCCAGGGGTAGACAGTGAAAGAAAGGATGCTTTGTTTTGTGGCAAGGCCACTTTTCTTTTAAATAAATAAATAAACCAGCTCCTTTAATTTAACTGCCTCTTTGTTTTTGCCTGAAGCCATCAAGTGCTGGTTCCTCTTACAGAGCCGTCTCCATTGTTTTGCCACTGTAAATGTTCACACAGTTGTGCTGAGCCTTAACTTTCACGAAGGAGCGGGACTGCATGAGCAGGAAGATAATTTTGCTGGTGTTTTCCTTAGGAATCGGAATGGGTGCCTAATCCATGCCATAATTTGTAGTGCAATGCCATCTAGTGTGCAAAGGGCTATCAGGCTTCTCATACTCTGGAAATTCATGACAGCAGTGGTCTTCTCTGTGCATCTAATTCCAGGCTACTTCAAACAGCTGCATCTTTTGGTGGAGATGGTTGTAACAAAATTTTAGCGTCGTGAACTTCCAATTTTCAAAATTCTCATCTTGCTGATTCCTTGGGATTTTTTGGAGTGAGGATGGGCTGAGGAGTAGAAAAGGGCAGGAGAAACGGTGATAATGTACCCAGCTTGAGGAGGAGTTTTCTGTGGTCATGGGCTGATTTTGTATCATTTATGTGTGTGTCAGAAATTAGTTTCTTGGGTTTAGAGCATGTCCAGTGGTTGGTAGGTGTTTATATCCAGTTTACTGTTACCGTTGTGTTTTCATGGCCTATGAAATACAGTTATGAACCCATGCTGAGTTCAAATCCCTAACCTTACCAAATTGGAGGGCATCTGAATATGGCTTTGCTGTTCTTTGGACACATTATCAAATAGATTCAGTGCAGGAGAAACATTACTTCATCGCTCACGCTATCTTCATTTGTACTTTGATCTCTTAGCTGTCTCTTTTAAATTCCGCACATGGAAGAATATAGTTTTTCCTGTCAGTAGGACAGAAGAATCCTTCCCGCTTTTGTTCTGAAAAGCGTGTAACGTGACTGATATGGTTGTAAACTCGCTTCCTTTTCTGACACCGCTTTTGGTATTACTGTGTGATACCCAGAATGTTTAATTCTAAATACTGCCAGGAGGGGGGCTGTGTCTCTCCAGGTAGTGACTAGACCTCAGCATGGCAAATGCTGCCAGAGAGGATTCATTTCTGAATAATCTCGCTTTGGTTTCAATTAATTGTGAAATCAGACTTTAATAGGGTGTGAAATGGAAAGAGAGGGGTAACACCAGATGTCTTTATTTACATATGTTAATCAACACAGACCCAAACAACGACAGCAAATTAAACCACAGCCATTCATAGAGTTTGAAATGCTTCACATTTGGCTGGGAACTTTGATAAATGTGCTGCTTTGCAGATAGGTGGAAGGTCAGTAGCACTTTTTTTAAAAAAAAGTACCAAACAAGCCAGAATCCTGTCAGAACCCTGAAGTTGCTGTATTTCAGAAATGCTAAATGTGGCCATGGAAACCCATAATTATGTTGAATTAGCTTTGCTTTGAGTGGTACCATGGAAGATACTTACTTTTCCCTTTTTGAGCATAGCCTGTGGTGTAACGAGTAACACACAAGAGCGGGCATGTGTACTTTGTATATCAAAGTGCCTATTTCCAAATGTCTGGTGTTATATTCACCAGGGTCAATTAGCTAGTGACTAAAGGTGGTTTCCTTTGGAGACAGACTGGGTTTTTCTTTTTGGCTGCTAGTTCTGAAATGGTAGGCATCGCAATTTTATGGGAATTTATGTCGGAAGCAAAGTTTGGTTTGCAGCCAGAAAGATTTTTTAGTTAACTGTTTAATTCAGTTCAGTGGGGCGAGGGGGAGAACAAATACCTGATGTTGCTTGTGCTGTCGATAGTAGTAAGGGTTTTGCTTCTGGCAAAATAAATTATGTCACTTCTGACTAATTCTCTCTATTGTTCAACAGAGCGATTTGGTTTGGGTTCCTGGGAAGCTTGTAGAATTTGATGGTGTTGCTTGGGGATTGGGTTTGTTGGAATGAGGAAGATGATTTCTTTAGGAAAGAGTTGAGGCAGGTTCAAGGAAACTTTTGCATTCTTCCTCTGGAGAAGTGTACAATGGAGAGATGAACACGATGGATTGTAAGGTGTGTTGGCTGCTATGCTCACCAGAAAGTAGATTTTACACCTGCCTGGTGCCAGGCATAGAGATTCTGCCTGTGACAACAGGGGGAGTATTTCTCTGATTGTAGGTGTGCAGTAAAAAGAAAAAAGTAGCTTTCTTAGAATCACCGTTTCTTCTGGCCGTGAAGCGTGTTAATCCTTTTTTGAAACACTGCTTATAAAACGGGCATCTGTTGCAGATTGCCTTTAAGAGTCAAAGCAGCCTCCTTAGCTTCAGCTCACGCGATTTACCCATTCATTCCATGAGTGGTTTCCCCCACCTCCCAAACTGTCCCAGCTACGGCCCTTGCTCATCACTGATTCCACTAATACCCGCATGGCCAAGGAAACGAAAGAGCGGAGCCCTCTCCTGAGAATTGACTGTACTTAATACATGCACTTGGATGCTTTCCCCGCGTCGCTGCTCCTTGCCTTTTGCCCTCTCTTGATGCACTCCGGGTCATTGCAGACTGCAGAGATCCCCAGCTCAGTCTGCGGTCGGGAGCAGAAGGGTCCAGCAAAATAACCTGTTAAAAGGGGAGTTGTGGCTACGTGTGTCGGGCTCTGTGCATACTCTTGGGTGTGCGTGCCTCAATATAGCAGGCAGGTTGTAAAGAGCTGTTCTTAAGAGTTCCTCTGGAGATGTGTGTAAACCTGAGATGTACTTGAGTTTGTTTCAGTATCGGTACTCGCCATTAAAAACACAGATTTGCTGTACTACCGTATGTCAAATCCTGCTGTTGTTTCTTATAAAACAGAAAATTATTTTGGAGTTTGAAATACAACCAGGCTTCTTCTTATCTACATCCTTGGCTCGCACAGATGAGAACTGAATGTTGTTCTTTGTAAGGAAACAAGCAATGATTTCATTTAATAAAGTCAATTTAGAGAAGAGTCAAAATTGTAGCTGGTTAAAATGTGATTTGTCAGTTGAGGGAATAAGAACCTTTTTAGTTATTTGCTGGTGTTTCTTTTCCCTCTTCGACAGAAATTAGCTATCTGGTAGGAATAACGTGAGCAAGTAGCATAACTAGTTTAGAAGACAGAGCAAAATTTATAATCAGGCTTGTCTTAGGCTGGTAAGATCCTTTTCAGCTCCATGTACTGATGAATAATATATGCTACTAGTTAGCAAAATACAGGCGAACCTATGGTACAGACCAGCATCCAGACATTCCTCTCTTTTACAGGTCATTTCAGGATGCTATTTGCCTTAGCAAATATGCTTCCGACCTCAGAAGTGATTTGCTTCATTGTCACTTTCTATAATCTCTTTGTGCCAATGACAGGACAGTCTACACATCATTAGCGACACCAATTCTGTGTCAGGAATTGCTTTCTAATTTTATCAGAGAAGACCAGGTGCAAGAGGGAATTGGGAATCAGCTTTCAGATGGGCTGAGGGGTGGTAAAGAGAGAGCAGGACTTGGAAGGCTGCTGCTTACTGATTACTACCCTGTTTTGCACAAAATAAGGCTGCTCTTGAGGTGGCTTAGGCTATATAATTTAAAGGCACCGACTTCCTTCATTCCCTAATGTTTGTTTTCCTCCTGCCATTACAGCACCCCATAGTCTCATTTACCTGGGTGTATGAGAAGCAATCTTGTAAATTTTCCGAACTTGTCATACCTGAAAATACAGCCACCAGTGGCACCTTCGGATAAGTTTTCCAGTGTAACAGTTAAGAAGACACTTTAATGGAAAGGAATTTTCCGAGGTTTGGGAGAAGTAGCGCATATTGGGTTGGAAAGAAACTTGAGTTTCTTTTTAACAATGCTAATTTTCAATTTTTTAAAAGGCTTACACGGAGCATCACAAATTCTCTAGGGTGTTTTCATAGCTGAAAGAACAAAGAGAAACTTTTAACAGAGGGAAATCGCTATCAGCTGATGAAGAAGGCTTTAAAAGTGTATGTTCCTGTATTATGCTGTGCTATACTGCACTATATTATACATGGGTGAGAAATGAAAACGGATCGGTTGTCTTCACAGTCATGTGAAGATGCTTTTCAGGCATCAAGGATGTATGTGTTACACTACTACATAGGATATGGATGAGTGTGCATGTAAAATAGATTAAAGTTTGTTGTCAGTGTAGGCAGCAAACAAGGAAAATTGGAAGAATTGCACGTGGGCAGGAGGACGGGTATCAGGACTGGAATGAGCATAGTTCTCTGTCACCTCGCTGCATCTTAGACTCCAGTTGTTAGAGAAATAAATATGAAAAGTGTGCAAGAAGAGACTTTGTTTAAAATCTGTACTCTACAGAGTTAGAATTAAAATGTGAACTTATGGGAAATTCCTAATGTGTGATGTTAATGGAACAAGCCACTATGCTAACACCGCTAGATGCTTATGTGATAATTTGCTGTCATTTTTTGTGCTGGCCAGCCCATCTCCGAGACTTGACAGTAATGTCCCAAGCAAAGTAGCTACTTCAAACAGAGCACCATCTAGAGTAAAATAAAAAAGAAATTAAATACAAGACACACATCTGACATATTCAGGGTAAAAGCTCTTACTGGCTCTTGAAAGATGAAGGCACTGGCAGTAACCTGCAGCTTCTGAGTCTTATATGTTCTATAACTTCCCTGAGTTGCACTGTAAAATTAAACTAGAATTTGGCCAGGGAGCTCCTTGGCCAAACACTGTAATAAAGGCATGAGGTTGTGCTAAGAAACTGTCAGATATTAAGATTTCTATTTTAACCTGTGAGTTCAGAAACATAGATGTGAGAAGAGGGAGATAATTGTGTTCCCTCCCTTCAGTGGTGAAATAACTGCCAGGCAAGGGTAGACTGGCTATAATTAGAACCACTTACATGGTCAGTAATTTGCAAAATGCTTCTTTCTGAATAGAAATGACTAGACCTCGATATTCTGGACTAGCAGGAGTGCTGTGAAATTGCAGTAGCAGTATTAGATGGTGTGGTGTTCATTAGAACTAATAGTTCTTTGAATGGTTAAATTACCATGCACGCTTAAAATTGAACCCAAAATTTTGGGCTGAGGGGAAGAGGTGCTCTCCTTGTTAGTGGTTATTGGTGCTCAGCTGCTGAATGATAAAATCCTGTCAGTGAATAATGATCTGCAAAATTTGATTTTTGCAGATGCCTAAGTTTCATTCACTCTACCGTCGTAGTACGGACCCCTTGTACGAGCTAACGTATTTAGGCTGGTAACTGAACAGGGAAGATTTTGACAGCAAACTTTTCATCATTTAAATAGTTGTTTTCTTTAGGGAATATGTACAGTGAACAGAGAACCGTTGTACCTAGGCATTAGGGCACACATCCTGCATTGATTTGCAGTTTGCACAGCACCAGGGACTGGAGAGGAATTTTGTGGAGCTTTAGCTCTGAGCAGTTTGATACCAGTGGAAAAGAACGACTGATGAGGAATCAGCTTGCCTTTAAACTGTGCTGGGTTTCAGGCATGTGATGGCAGTTTGCTGTCATTTTTTTTTTTTTTTTTTTTTTTTTTTTTTTCTTTTGAGCTGTAGCAGCAGACTTCTGTGCCGCGCCTGAACACAATCCCTGCATGCATTCCCTCCCTCTCTGTTTCTCTTGGCTCTTGTTAAACTCTACGGCTTGTCTTGTGGGACCTTTCCAATGAGAGAGAGAGAGAGAGAGAAAGGAACACCACTGATTTCTCTACAGTGCAAATTGAGCATGAAATGGGCAGCGTGGAAACGGCTAACAGGGCTATGGAGGCAGATCTTAAATGCTATTCATAGGCACGTTCATCTGAAGAAGCAGCGGCACCAGGAAGAGAGGAGAGTGAGTGAACTGAATGTGGGGAGTTTAATTTGATTTTGCTAGCCTGGAGTTCTTGCATTTCGGCGCTGATGCCTAGAAGGTTTTTTCAATTAGCTGCTGGGAAGCTACGGAGAGACCTGGAACTGTTAGGCCTTGGCTAGGGATCCCATCCATGGAAAGAATAGATCATTGTAGCAGGGGTAAGTAGTGCACAGCCTTTCAGAGATCCTCTATACTTGATATAAGATCCTTTTTGTTTACTGGCACAATATAATAATAATAATAATGCTAAAATAAAAACAGCTGGAAGAACGCCTTAAGGATGGCACCAAATGCTAATATGGCAATAAAGAATGATTCAGATTATAATTTACCAGGCAATGTTTTCTTTGCAGAATGATCAGATGTAGTTTAAAAGGGGGAGTTTATTGCATTTTTGTGTAGATTGTCTTACATTACAGATTTTAAAGCTCAGGATAATGCAAACTGTGGCTCTCCTTCCAGAGATTAACCTGTGGCCTTTTGGAAGATTTTTTGCACTGAGGAAGTCAGTCTGAAAGCCATATGAATGAGGTATAAGGAATTAACTGGGAGTGGGGCTGGGGAACGTCCCAGCAGTGGTTTCCTACCTCAACAGAAGTTAATGGCTATTCAGGTACATGTTTTCAAACTTCTAGTGCACCTTCTACTAATTAGAGAAATGAGAGGCCAGTAAAAAAAGGAGTGTATTGCATTTGATGGTGCTAGATGTGTTCCAAACTGTTGCTAATAATGCCTAGAACACTTCCTTTGTTATGAGGGTAGGTTTAGCAAAAGTTTCCTTTTGAAATGAGAAGATTCTATAATTTATTTCCTCTTCTTTGATCTTTCATGCATCTTTCTTTAAAAATAATCCTTGCAATATAAAGTAATATCTATTGATAAAGAGAATGCATATTGACTCTGAACTTTTATCTGGATAATTTTATAAACCTTTATTACGTGTTTCTTTTTGATGCAGATATATATGTATATGAAACACAGATTTGGGTAAATCTTTAATCAGGTGCAGGGACAGAATACTTATCTTAGATGCCATGCTGACAGGAACCATAGAAAAATATACAGTAGACAGATAAGTTTTACAAGATTACATGCATTTTTTCGTTCATAGCCAGTAAATTATTAACCGGACAAAATCAGCATCTGGGCTTTCTAGGAATGACTTTGTCCACGTGCCTACCTCTGAAATTCCTGCCACGGGCAGGTTAGTGCTCTTCCAAGCTCTCAATGAGCGGTGCAGATCTGTGCAGAGCATTTGCAAGACCCCTGCAAAATATTTATGAGAATTACCATTGCTCCTTCATTTGGAAATTGTAAGTCACTGTAAGCTTTTAGGATGTGGATGTGTCCTAACTTCTCCCTTTGTGCTGGCTCAGCTCTCCTTGTCTTTTGTGTAGCAGAGTTGGACTTAAACCACTTCCTATTTCCTGCCTATCTTTGCTCATTGCTTTTCATGTGGCCCACTAATCCTTTTATCCCTCGCACCCAGATTTGCATATGTGAATAAAGGGAATGTCTTTACATACTTTTTTTTCCCCTCTGTTAGTTGTGTCAGGCTGAGTGACACCTTTCAATTTGAGTTTTTGGTTAGTGTGACAAGTAAGAGCTGGTGATACAGTACCTGTGTTACGCAAAAAATCTGAGCTTAATATTTGCGTATGTCAAAGAAGCGGAGAGCTTTTTTGTGTTTTATTTATGTGTTTGTGTTTGAGCAGTCAGAGTAGAGTAAGGAGGACTGTTTGGACTAGCTGCTCTCAAATACTACACTGCTTGCATGGCAGCGCTTTTTGCACACAATTCAGCAGCTGTGAGATTGAAATTAATTATTTGGAATCTATTTGTTTGACTTGTGGCTTTTCTCTTATGCTGATTCCTTACAACACACTTCTGTGAGTAGCTGGGTTTTCTGTTTCTTTCTTTCTTTCTTTCTTTCTTTCTTTCTTTCTTTCTTTCCTTCATTTTTATCTTTCACACTTTAATAGCTAGGAATTCATAGGGAACAACTCGATATGCTTTGGAGATCTAGGGGACAAACTGCTGACAAGTACTGTGCAGCTTACTAAGAGTCAAACCTCAGGAGTTTGAAATAGAGCAAGCAGTTCAAAATCCTCTGCCTGGTCCAGAAATGCTGTTTGCATGATGCAGTCTGAAAGGCACTTTCCATAAAGACACTTAAATATATGTTCAAACTCTTTCACATCAAAACCAAATCAACCCCCTCTGCTTGGGGCCTGGTATATTGTACCTGGAGGTATCTGTGCCAGGATTGCTGCAATGTTTGTAATTATATTTTGTCAGCAGTGTAGTATTAATGGGAACCTATACCCTTAGTCATTTAACACATCCTTGCAATTGCTTTTGTTAAGGAAATGTTTCATTTATGCAATATTGTTTTACGGAAATGAATTTGAAAGATATAACTTGTGTACTTCAAGATTATTTTCATCTGCTTTTGCCTGCACTACGCTTACTGCTTTCTTTCCTTTCCTTGTGAGCCCTGATGTCTGTACAGCAAGCAACACGGGGCCTATAGGCAGCGCACTGATCATTGCTTTCCTCCAGCAAGGCTGACCAGGTATGCTTGGATGGAGTGTCAGTGCTTCAGCACGCTCTGTGAAAATACTGAGGCTGTGGAGCAAGACATCGCACATCCTCCTGTGCCTGTCAAAGTGGAATGCTCTGTTTTCTCCGAACAACAAAACGATCATTTAATCAACAACATGCCATAATAGAGGCTCTGTATTTACTGAAACCAGATGCATTCACGTCTCTGAGGCTGGGCTAACCCTACAAGCTTGCTTTGAAATAGCTGTGGTTTTGATTTCCGTCATAGGTGTGCTAGCAAAACTGTCTTTTTCCTTTGTGTTTTATCCCATGGTACGTCTCTTGGTGGTCAGAAGTAATAGGTGGAGGCAGTAACAGGTTCTGTTCATTTATCTTCTAGTTCTTAATCCCTGAAGCACATGTCTATGCAGCGGAGTACATGGACGTTTAGTCCTGTGCTTCAGGGCTGCTGTAGCCCTGGAGCCTGGTTAGCATGGTGTTGGGCATGGCCTAATAAGCTCTCTCGAGGATGAGTTTGCAGAAGGAACACGATTGCTTGCACCCACGCGTACTCTGAGATGCGCTCTGGCAGTGATTCCCCAACTGTGGTCACAGTTACTGAATGCAGGGACTTTCCATGTTGTCACCATGTGTAACTTATTACCTGTTTTAATGTCTGGCAAATGTACAGCCACCCCTGCCCATGGTAAACATTTGTTTGAGAGCCACTGCGTAGTGTTGTGTTTCATTGTTGCCTTCTGAAACCCCAGAGACTGGAATTAGTTTCCCCCATGAGAAGGAAGAAATTGAGGTCATCACAGAAGCAAAAAACCACGCAGGAAAGAAATCTGTGAAGCAAATCTGGTAGTAGTTCTGTGTTTCTCCCATGTCTTCCCAAACTTCATTACAAGTGAGATAGATTCTGCTTCTCATGAAGGAGCCAGAAAATCCAGGTTTTACCCAACTAAGGTGAAATGCAATTTTCAGCGTAGCAGCTTTAATGTAAAGAGTTCTCTCACTAACGATGTTTTGGGTCTAATTTATCTTACGGCCATTATTTCTATAGCCTGGATTGCACGAAGTGAGGAAGTTTCTTAGCGGTCAGTTCATGCTGAGCTTTAAAGACAAAAGGCAAACCTACTAAATTCCAACCAGAAAACCCACAGGTGGCAAATTCAGCTTATGGAGCGTTCCAGGATGTTACGTCCTCTTTGCCAATCATCGAGTGCCCAAGGCCCTGCTCTGCATGCAGCCGTGTGGAGGGGGTGTTTGTTAGTTTGTTTTTAATAACATCAGATATTTTAACTTCATGAAAACATTCTGTTTTCAGACCCTAAGAAGTTGTTTTTGCCTAATGGAGTCCCTAATGGCTGCATCTAAGAAGTTTTTATGAATGTTTCATTGCGTATGAAGATTGACCTTCTTACACATTTAGAGGAAATAAAAGGGTGAGACCACATGAGAAAACATTAGCAACTTAATACATGGAAATCTGGGAAAAGTATCTCTGATACAATTCTCTGAGTTTTTATGTCTCAACAAGCTTAGGCATCAAATATACTTGGCTTAAGAATTAAAACAAACAAACTCCAGCAGCGTATACATAAGCTGCCTGTGTTGGCAGCTCAACCTGGAATCAGGGATTCGAAGTGAGATCTTTCCAAGTTGCGCGTTTCTGACTGCAGTAAGGGTCAAATTCTGTCAAGGTTGCTCCTGATTTCATCTTCAGAGAGGCACAAACTAGATCCCACTGTGCATTGTGTCTGAGAGCAGCATTGCGATAGCAGGCTAGCATGGATAGCGTGGCATGGGGAGGATCCACCTCTCCGAAACTGTATGTGAGATTGGAAAGGGTAGAAGTCATGAGGAATTGCCTTCCATCTCCTCTTGCAGTGAGCAACAGAAATGTGGCACTGGGCAAGTGTTTTGCCTGGTTTCATGTTTATTTTGTATTGCTGGCTTAGTTGATTAATCTTTCTCAACATGCCTTATCTTTTACCATTTGTCTAATTTACCACCTTTAATACACAGAGTGGAACTGTCCCGTACCAGTCAGTATGGCAGACTTAAAAACATTGGGTCAGAAGCTGCTGTATTTGCAGTGGAGTCTTTCCTGGCATGTAGTTACATGAGCATCCCATCCCCAGTACGGTGTATTGTTGCACCTATGCAGATTCTTCCTGACAAGGGAATGCTTCTGGACCTGCTTATACACAAGCACCTAGTGAGCAACATGTTGTAACCCCAGGTGGTATTCATCACCAAGAAAACAAAATCATCGTTCTCAGCTAGAGTAATGTAATGGAAATCAACACCCATCAGACCTATGCCGATAACTTTAGTCAGTGCTAAAAGCTGTTGTTGAATTTCCGTCTGAAGCAGGCTACTGCTTGTCTGTAGGTGCCCTGTATTTTTCTGTCCACCATCTGTCGGGGGTATTCCTCTGCTTTCCCTGGGCAAGGGCAGTTGCCTGCTCTAAAGGCATGCCACTAGCAAAAACCTGTGAGCAGCAGTGGGAACAGCTTTAGTAACCTTTGTCCGGCATTACGTTCTGGAATCAACCTCTAAATCAGACGCCAAATCCAGGAGTAACTAAATCTCCTGAGATGCCCTTCTTTTCTGCTCTCTTAAAGTGATGCCGATGGCCAGCCCCTGCGAGAGAGTTCAGGTGGATGTGTACTTAAAAAGTTGCAGCAGCCAGTTGCACCACGGGAGCTCTGTTTTTCACATGTTCTAGTCAGCATGTGTGCCCAGCATACTCTTCGCTGTCTTTAAAGTTATCCTCCACAATAGTTTTGATTTGCGAAGGAACTCGAGGAGTGTCACAGCTGTTCCAGCCTGTCTCAGAAGTACCAAGATGCGCAGCACGCATGCATGACCTCATTGGAGGCTTATATTAAAAACAAAATAACAAAGTAACCCAAAGGAGACCTGATCTTGTGCATGTAAGGCACATGTGGCACTATTATTGCATCCAGTATGATTAAAGCACCTCAAGGATCCTGCTGTGGAGTTAGTATCTGCCCTTTTTCTTTAGCTGTGCATATTTATAAAGGATGGTAGGATTTATTAGTCTTGAAGGTGAAGCTCAGTTGGAGGGATGCTGACTGCTGAATAAACACGCTTCCATAGGAAAAAATTGTCTCGTGATTTGCAAGCTTAAAATAGTTCTGAAGGTAGCTACAGGCAAAATACACATCCCACAACCTTTAAAATTTACTTAGTGCTTGTACTTGCATAAAATTTGGCCTTCTGAGTACACCTGCGATTTCATGTGAACTTACATCGGCTAGGAAGAGAATTTAAGCCAGCATTTAATGTCACCTCTATCGCTAGTATCCTCCTTACGTGTTCCCGTGATGTTTTCTGTTGTACTCTGCTCGGTCCATGGGGGAAAACCAGGGTACCTTCATGGGAACATTTTGCCTTTTGCAAAGGCGTATTTGAGTTTAATTTCAGCATACAGATACGAAGATGAACTACGCAGTGAACCTCAGTGCCAATATTAGCAAACTTATGTGGCCAGAATTAAGCTATGCAATGCTTCTACACAGGTGTATCATATGCACTTTACGAAAGTGACATGAAAATTCGGCAGCCCTGGGAGAGCTTTCCTCGCATGTCTTTCACCCTGGCGCTGATTACAGTTGAGTGCGGCAGGCCTGCAGTGTTTCACTGATTGTCTGGAGATAATGTATAATATACTGTGCTCCGTGCAGTTCAGACGTGCAGCAAGTGATTTTGTCACACTGTGGTTAGCTTGGAGTAGTGATCTGCGTGGCGTTACAGAAGATGCATTTTCTTTTTTTTGTCTTGTTGAGCTGTGTTTGATTTTTTTTTTTTTGCTACTCTTGGGTACCGCTTTTGAGTTTTCAAAGGGCTGCTTTCAAATAGCCGTGAAGAAATGGGGTTTCAGATACAAAAATATTCTTTAAACATGTCTTTCTTGTCTTTACTTTCATCATTACTGCAGGATATTTATGCTTGGGTAAAGAAGCCACTCTGTTGAGGGCTGTTCTTTTCCCGCTCTGAAGCCACAGTTCAGTATGAAAAGGAGAAAGCAGAAGATGGGGAACTGTGTGGGAGTATAATTAGTACATTTAGCAAGATAAATCTGGAGAGAGGAAAAATAGGCCAGATAAATACATTTGTGCTGTCAGAGTAATTAGTTAGAAAACGTTTCCCTGTTTGAAAAGATTTGCCAACTTAAGATTTCAAAATAATAAAATAATATCTTCAAATATATCAAAAAACAGGTCTTGAAGGTGCCCCTTTACAAGACAAACTGATGTAAGTAATGGACACAGCTAAATGAAGATGAAGGGGTGTTTAAATCACCAGGGTAATTTAGGAGATAGTTAAAGTATTGTCTATTAGGGACTGGAGCTGAGAGAGGTAATAAAAGATTTTTCTTATAATGAGTCTGCATCTCTGAGTTTGATCAGTGTTAAGCCTTTTAATTTCTTCAGGATTTGTCCCAAGTATATTTGGGCCCTACAGATTTTTTTAAAATAAAACATAGCAATATTTCACAGGAAAATTAGCCTCATGTTTCTCGCTTTTGGCCATCAGACATACTTTTCACCCAATACATACATTCCAGAGCGATGCATAAAGGTGACATTTGTCCTGTGGTTTTTCCCTCGTCTGATTTGCTAAATTGCACAAACATCGTAAATTAACGAGAGGACAGACATCAAGGAGACATTAGAAGTGTGGTGGTTTAGAAAGAAAAAAAAAAAAAAAAGTCTGTTCCTAATACTGTCAGAAAAAATTATCAGATGTAATAGTGGTTTGGAAACTTAATGAGCTTTTGCTATGGCTGAGTTTGAGCGGCAGATATTTCAGCTGCATGTGTCTGGCTGCTTTTGCCAGGGAGTTAACCTTAAATTCCATCTCGGAAAAACGTAAAAAGATTACCAGGTTTCCTTGGAACAATGACACATCCTCTGCCAGGAAAAGCATCAGCCTTTCCACTGACTTAAAACTCCTGGCAAAAGACACTTCTTCAGCATTCTTGCCATCTCTTCTCTCCTCGAGATTTCTACAGATGTGCGCTATGTTTGAGATGAAACCTGTTGGAGTTTATGCTCGCCCGTGAGGCTGATTCATCGCCATCTGCCCCATCCCACCCTTCCGTGCTGGGGAGCTCGAATCTCCCGTGACCTCTTCGTCCTGCCTGGGCCACTGTGCCAGGCGCTGCCAGGCGGTTGCGTGGGGTCACGGGTGGCCCGGTTGTGGCATGAAGTGAAAGGGGCGGCTCTGCTAACGAGGCTTACCTTGCTCATACTTCATAGCAAACTTCTCATGATTCTAATATTACGAAGCATTGCCGTTTCTCTTAATCCGTAGAGAGAGCAGCTGTATTCATTTTAGGTACTTAATTACTTTGATTGGCCACAAAATGCGTTTTTCACATGACGAGAGCGTGCATTTGCCTTACGTTGCGCACAGGTAGGTGCAGTTTCTTTGTCGCTTCACAGCAGGTTTTATGGCGATAACGCGTGTATTGCGCTCCGAGCATGCAGATCAAACCAAATCAGAGGCAGGCCCATATGTTCAGGTAAATGCACCTGCTGTTCAGGGTCAAGGACAGGCATGTTTCCGTCAGCATCTTGGTATGAGAAGCCCGAAATGTATCTGACAGCTCAGGCTTGGTAATGGATATGTGTGATTGTGCTTACATTTCGCTGGAAAAGCTAGTAATAGCTCCCTGCGGCTTAATATTGTCTCGATTATGTACTAATAGTGTCACTAAAACTCTTTGCAGGAGCCAGTCACCAGAGTGCAAATACAGTAATGCATAAGCTATAGATGTTTTGGCTTCCTACTGGCTCCCAACCAGTGCGTCGTTTTCAGGGGAATTTAGATAAGAACTTGGGAGATGCTGTGTGGAATATTGAAATCGACCCCCAAGAGGTCGTAAGAGTTATTCTGCGGGCTTTTGCTGCTCTCTAGAGTGGTCTTCCTTGGGGGTGTTCCAGGTCAGCGTAGGCTCCACACCTCTGACATGAGGTGGTTTCTCAGTGGACTAGTTTAATTAAAGCACAGGTAATGCTGGCAGGTTTGGAGTTTGGGAGGAATGATTCTGCTCCTCCTATTTGGAAACAGCTAGGGAGAAGATTTGAAGGGAGAAGGGATCAAGCGTATTTTCCTAGCCTGCAGTTTTCATTGTCTAATTAATTATCATCTAATTATTTAATGCCTTCCACATTAAATTCTAACCTTAACTCTAATTCCATTGTGGAGGGGGATTTGGTTGTTTGTTTGGTTTTGGTTTTTTTTTTCCTCCTATTATTTTCTGTTTGGTTCTTTTCTTTTTTTTTCAATTTTCAAATTTTTTTTTGGCTGCAGGTAAGATTTTAAGCTTTAGCTAACAACACTGTGCAAAATGAATTATGTCACTGGAAGCAAGGCAAGTTCATGGTGTTAGTTATCAAACACATAGGATAGCTTTGCCAAAGCTCTTGTAACCTTTTCTTTAAGTATGTGCTGTTCTGCGTGCTGGCTGTCCGCCAACACTCTGCGTTACTCACTCGCTGAGATACGTGTGTGCGAGCGAGATCAATGTGTTCGTGGCTTTATGAAGCAGAAGTTGAAATAAATGAGTTTCATAGACGAATCAAATCTATGCTTCCCAAGCTTTTCACAAATTATCCTTTCATCAGGAGAGCTGGATGATGGAGTTAACATCACTTGGCAAACAAGGGAAACAAGGAAATCAAAGCCAAAGCTATCTAAATGAGCTTACTTTGACATCTGGGGGTCAGAGGCACAGCTAGGAGGAGCGGACACAGCCCCATTGACCTTGCAAAGCCAAGCCAGCTCTTACCTGGTAAGGATTTGGCACTTTAATTTAGTAGCCAACAATCCTAGTCTTGGCAACAGATTTATGGAGTGCTTTTCCTTGAAATGATTTTTCAAAGTTTTTGTAGTTTGTAAGAGAAGCACGCAAGAATGTGACTCTGTGGTTTAAAGCAAAAAAATGATTGCACGAATCTCAAAAGTTGTATTTTAATTGTTTTTCTGCCTGTGGTCACGCTGACAAGTGAAACATGCTCATAAAACAGGGCCACTTAGAAGCTGCCTCTGCTCTAATTAAAGCCCTCTCCGCAGTCACTAGCCCTTGCCTTTTGGATCTCTCTGCGGAGAACGTGGCAGGTCCCACGCGCCTTCCAGACAGGTTCACAGTAGCCTTGAAATTGTGAAGCTCCAGACAAACAAATGAGTCTTTAAAATGCCTGCTGCTTTGCTCCAAGCACAGATCTGCCAGAGTTTGGTGCGAGGATTATTCTTGGAGGGAGAGCAGAAGGGAGCTTCCAAAGCCACTTTGGAGAGGAGAGATGGGAGAGTTTGTTTTGTTCGTGTTAACCCCTGTTCTGGAAGGTAAACGCACACGCACAGCGTTGTACCCTGTAAAACTACTGAGCTTTTGGATAAGACTTCTGAATGTGCCGTATCATAACTTACCCTCCTGTTTGCTTTGTTGCTGTTTATCTCTACAAGAGGAATAACCAATAAATTATCCTCTGTAGGAGACTCCTGTAATCACTGTCTTTATCTGCTAGCTTACTAGAGATGAGCTGCTTTTTCTCAGACAGTGGGGAAGACCACATGAAGTAGAAGCGTTTTTAAGCTAGTCCTGCTTGTATATATGATCAATAAAGTCTTGGCTAGCAAGCACTGCTCTTTTTGGCAAAATTGTGTATGAGCAAAGCATGTGACTTCATTTTGTCCTTCAGGATACTAAGGTGAAACTGTTACTGTTGATACGGTGAGATCCTGGTTGCTTCTTTGGCTGGCCTCCTGCTCTTGGAAGTCTTTGCTGCTATTCAGTTTATTATTACATGATATTTATTAATGGTACCTTGACGTAACATTTACAACACTCGGTGTTATCCATACACCTATTAAAGTCTGATGCATTCATAGGACCATCTTTAACGCTTTCTTTGTGTATCATAAAATGCTACCACTGAAGAGTTTAGGATACCTTAAACCTGATTTATGAAGTCAGCCATATCTATTTGTGCTAGCTAAGCGTCCATATTCCAATAATAAATGAACCTAACAGAACCTAATGTATCATAGCTGTTTATCAGGTTCACGAAGTTTGACAGCCATTTTGAATGTGAAAAATGAACATTTCAGATTATACATCAAGCCATATGTATAAAGTATGCTGTTTAACGCTTTGATCAGTTACTATAAATGCTATTTACAGATTATTTCAGCTATCTCAGATGATACACATTGAAACTGTTACAGGGGTATCCTCAAGAGCCTGCTGTCTTTGGTCTGTTCTTTAGGTTATGAAAATCAATTTCCCAATTTGGAGTCAACCAAATTCTGCCTGTGGGTCATGTTCAGAGTCCACTAAGGTCAAGAGAGGCCTTTGCTTTGTGCTCCCTGGATTTCAAATCCAGCCCAGGTGCACCTGTACTTCCTCAGAGGTATTGTTTATAAGGGGTGTTGCAGGAGGAAAGGCTTTTAAACATCATGACATCCACGATTTTTGGAAGAGCATTAGTGAATGTCTATCAACAGAGCCAAACAAAAATTATGCCGCGTGGGGAACAGGGAACATAAGCGAATATTCATGTTCCAGGGTATTTTGCTGCCAGGACAGTTAGCGTACAGGATAAAACCAATAGATTTTCCTGTGTAAACAATTCTACTCTCTGTCTCTCAGTAGGCACGAGACTGGCTGCGGGAAGAGGAACAGTGTTCAGTCAGCTTTTACAACTTTACTCTGAAATAACAGTTGCATGTGTGTAGGGCAATACAATGGATTTAAAATGTCACTTCTCACTACAGTGAGTTTGCCTAAATGGAGACATTCAGAAACATCCAAGTGGAAACTAACTACATGGGTGTAAAGTCGATGACTATAAATCAGTAGGTTAATCCTCAGGTAGGTGTGCTCTTTCACATGAAAAGGTTGCTGTAACTTACTCATCCTACACACATGGACCTCACGCCTACAGGTGATTCACTTGCTGTTTCTGGAGAGTTCTTGTATAGACTTGACATAAGTCCAAAGTGGTGTAAATTACAGTACATCTAAGAGGAAAGGTGGTGCAATTCAACCTTCGTCTTAACTTGACCTGTACCTTTTTCTGCCCCGCGTTGTGTTGCGCAGAATCAGGCCTTGAATACGTTTAGGGAGCTGCTGCATTTGTATGTCGGTGATTGCATTGACTGGCTGCTGGCTTTCCAGGTGGACGGAGCCTGTTGCGATGTCCTTTAGCACGGATATGCTTAAGGAAGGCAAGGCTTGAAATTTTGTGGGCTGATAGAATAGGCGTACGTACCCTAAATAAGCATAGGGAAGATTAAAGGATGGAACTTTTCTCCATGAGTAGGAAACCCGCGTTTAATTGAACTGGAGCTCCTTGTTACCTGACAGACGTGGAAGATACCTCCAGCCATGTATTAGCTTTCCTTTACTGCATGCTTTGTTATTTTGTTTTTCTTTGACTGTTAGTTAGTTTTGAAACTTAGTAGCACTTTAAATGTGAAATTTGATAGCAAAGAAGGATGATAAAGTGTGTGGGGGGGGGATGTGCAATACAGAAATAAATAATGGTTGTATTTAATCACATTAATGGCAGCTGTTACACACATAGAAAAGTCACTCTTACACATCTTTAAAATTGCCTTTCTGGAATGCAGGGTTTTTTTAGTGGAATTAAGCGCACCGTGTGAAAGATCCTCCGCAGCAGTTAGAAAGATTTATCTCTGGGACTGTATTACACACCAGCCTTATGAGGATGTGAGCGTGCGTAAAAATCTTTAAAAGTTCTGGCTGGAAAGCTTTACAGAAGAAAGCTCACTTTGAAGGGAGAATTTATAGGTGGAACAAGAGGCTGTCTGGAAGCTGAAAAAGAGAGTGTGCTGAGAAGGTGGTACAGGAGAAGCTGCAACAGTGGCCGAGGGAGACATTTCATGGCTTTTCTAGAGAGGTGATTTATGGTGGAGTAAAGATAGTATCCAAATGGAGGTGACGCTGAGTGGATTTCATCTTCAAGAACTTGCACAGTGTGTTCTACACTGTTAGGCAACAGTGAAGACCGAAAGCGCAAACTTGCTTTCCGATACAAATCCTTTGATGGAAAATTTGTATTTGCTCACCAAAAAGGGCTGCCACAAAGCAGGAGGAAGTTTTATTTGCATAACCAGCATGATGGAGCGGTGAGCGTTTGCACGCATGCTCTCTCTTCCTCTAAATACATTTAATGTTGTAAAAATATAATAAATTATGGAAATCCAAAGACTTTCTTGGTCCAAAAATCTTTTTCATTATTTGCAATCCTTTATACAACCATCAGAACAGAAATTAGTATTCAGGAAGTTAGGTCTGGTGAAGGAAGAGTGCTGAATTTGTGTGCTCTGCAACTTCTTTACAAAGAGGAGAGAGATACTGGCAAAATGCAAAGTTAAACTCACTCTGGGTATAGGTAGTCATTTATATGTAAGTGAATTTTGCCTTACATCTCCCTCTTTCTCAGGAGGTACGTGCCTCTAATCACCTGGTTCTGATTTTCTCCTGCTTACATTCCTGAAAGTACAGAAATTTGTGATTTTTCTCCTCACTCTTATGTTTATTTCTGCATTCATTTGTTGTTGGGGTTTTTCGGTCTTAGCTACTTATGATTTTTTAACAGACTTAAATTTTTATGTACACGTTTTCCAAGAGAGAAGAAGGTGGTGTTCCAAAAGACCTTTGTGTAAAAAGTCCTGGACTCTTCTTCAATGCTTTCTATTTTTAAGCTGACATCATTTCTGCTTAAGAAAGAAAGCAAAATAACTCTTCTGGCAAGTACAGCAGTGCTTTCACTATACGATTTAATGTCCATCATTTAAGGAGTAAAGATAGCGATGGCTGTGTGTGTGCAGGGAGGCTGAGATACCTCACCCTGTTCCGTGCACCTTTAAGGGAATCTTTCATGGTTTTCTCTTCCTGGGGCTCTGCACTGGATAAGGATCTCTCTGTCTTTTATAAAACAGCTTTTTGGAAGACATATCCTTTTTTCCATTTGCCTTGCAAACAGTCTTAATTTGCTTATGATCACTTAGTAATTTCTGTTTTCAGAGAAGATCATTAAATGTAAGCCATTTTAAGTATAGGATATCAAGACTAGTGGGAGTAGCAGGACTAGTAGTAGGCCTAGTCAAGGCGTTTGGTACGTGTACAGGAATGACACAGTTAAATCTCTCCTCACTGCTCTGAAAAAACCCACATCCTGGTGTTGTATTTAATGAACTCTGTATGTGATGAATGGTGCCATAAAGCTCTCTGTTGTGGTAAATTGCTTGACAACACTGAAATTAGGAGATACGTTTTATTCTCTAATGTCTGCCTGAACATATAAAATAAAAAATGAATAAAATTGGGGGGCGGGGGGATATCACTGTTATCTGATACGTGAATATTTATAGAGATCTTTTCAGTGAACAATTAATTTTGCAAACTCCTAAGATAGAGGTTTAATCCCTGGCTTGTACAGTTTGCCTTCCTATGATTGTTTTATTTTTGAACCGTATTTTTATTTTTAAACTGTCAGGTGAGATGCCAAAATCCAATGGCATTTGAGGGTCTGTGTAAGCCATGAATGCTGAATATTTTCTATCTGACAACTCCAGACAGACAAGCACTTCCCTGATTCCCTGGTACTCAGCGTGTCTTGGAGCAAGTTGATGTGAATGTTGTGCTTCATGCATTATTACATGCCTGGCTTATCCCTGCTCACTGACCTGGTCTTTCTCTCTCCCTCTTTTCTCCACCCCCTCCCCTCTCCCTTGGTGTAGCTTTCGCTCCCGGAGGAACAGAATGAAGTAACAAGAAACGGCTGTGAATCCAAGGAACTGGTCTACCTGGTGCAGATCTCTTGTCAGGTAAACGCCACGTTGTCTCCCCCCACCTCCTTTTGCAGACGGTATAGCATTATGTTTGGCAACACAGCGTCGTAATATTTTGATATGACACTTTTCTGCAGCGTATGTGGTTTTTTTCCACTTGTCCACTAGCTCAGTCCTCGAAAGGATGCTGTCTGTGGTACTGCGACCAGCTAATTTTAAGAAAAGAAAAGGAGGATCGAGGCGAGAAAAAGGAGCCCGTTAAGCAAATAATCCTCGCTACAGTTTGCGCAGAGCCGCACGCTGATTAGCCTAGAGACACAAGCGTGCATGCTTGGACTCTGCGTACGTATGCCTGTCAGTTGTGGGGGGAGCGGACAGTGACACACAGGCGCACCGTATATATAAACAGAGGAAGTATGTGAGGGAGAATGCCGGCCAGTGTTTTTGTTGATCAAGGCGTGCTGCTGGCAGCCAGGAGATGGGGATTCTTGATCTGTTCCCAGTTATGTCTCCAGACATCTGGTATGAAATTCTTTCACTGCCTCTGCTACGGTGGTATCAAAATGCTTTGGGCAGATAAATCTGCCACTTTGTACCACAGATTCCCTGTCTGCTAATATGGGGATAGTGACTCTGTAAAATATTACATAAGAGGTTATCGTATTTTAATATGTTGAAAGAAATTGTCGTTTGTGGGGACATATTGCATTGACAAATTCAGTTGAGAGTTAATGCCTGCATTTGGTCATTTTTCTGGTGTTAGCATAGCAGTTCTTTTTGTGATTCATCTTGGCACTTCTTGAGCGTCCATCTTATCAATTTATGCTGAACATTAATGGGAATCACTGTGGTGTCTGTCTCTCTTTTTAAAGCTCTTTATGTGCTTCTGCTGACGTTTCTCAGGTACTGAAAGAAAAGTGTATGGAATAGGCACACCTGTGTTGCCTACATTTGAATTGCGTGGGGTGGGGAAGTATTTGCTATGGGACTGTGCCAGCGTAGCGGCATTAGTACACACAGAGACCTGAATTTGCAGTGAATTTGCTCTTCTGCACTAACTCTGTGTGCACGCTGGTGCAGGGTGTTCTGAGAAAGCTGAGGAGCAAAGCATCCTGCTCTGTTTTGAAGGTGGAGCTCGGCACAAGCTGAGCTACAGCAGTGTCATTAGTGTGATAGAAACACACAGAATAATTCTTCTCTGTCGTTAGCCCTAAACGGTGCCACTACACACGTGCACATGTGTGTATATATGGGTACTTATAAATAGTGCTCTTGGGATAGGGAAGAGAGGCTGAAAGTGCCCGTGTTTGGGCATTTTGCTAGTAGTGTTCTAACCTAGCTGTAACAAGTTTCATACACAATAATCACTTTTCAGAAAAGCATTCCAAGCTAACAAGCAGCACTGCAAAATTTAATGGGGGACACATGTCTGTGTCCCAGCCAAGAGCACTACAGTGACCAAGAGTGAAATTTTTCAGGAGACTTAGGGAAATTGGAATTTCTGTACATTTTGAGCCCTCAGGTTTGGGACTGCATTCGCAGTGCGTAATGCAGAGGTGAACCTTATGTTCTTTTCTGACTGTTTCAGGTGGGCCTATAGAAGTGCCAATATTTTATAGAACAGTTTTTCTCTAACCTGGAAGCATATTGCTTCTGATCTTTCCATCTGCTTTACTGACATTTCTAAAGGTTAACAGGATACCTTCAGGTATAATTATGTCCTTAAACCCTGCAGAATATGTTCGTGCAGGAGCAAGCCTCAGGAGAAGCAAACACCCGGCACGTTGAATGCAAAGCATTGATGGTGCCCTGATCGGAGTGAGCCCAGCTGTCCAGTGGTTTGTCTGACACTTCTGTCAGACTCTCAGGTGCTTTGCAGGGATGTTTCTGAGAGTACAGTGCAGAGATTTGATTTGTGTGGGGACAATGTGGTGAATTCTGTGCCTTGGCTAAGGAAGATGCTAGTTTGCAGTGAGACTTAACTGAGTTGCTGTCCAATAGATCCAGAGGCTGTGAACCGTGCCCAACTGCTGAGAAGTTCTGTTACCTTCTTTTTCAGCGTTACTGAACTAAAATGAAAACACTGGGAGTTGGCCTCATCACTTTAAAGGATAGGCATAGAACCAATCACCTTTTCCTCTTTTTCTTTCTTTTTCTTTTTTTTTTTTAAGTAATCCTTCTGGCTAGCTAGACTTTCTCCCCACCCCAAGTCAGTGATTCACCTCTCGCGTGTTAGCCTATGTCCCTGTCTCTCAGATACTTACAAAGCTGAGAAACTTGTGGCATCTGGATTCAATGAATGGAAAGGCATGGAAGGAGCTGCACAGCTGAGCATCATTTCTACCATGGAGATACTTCACCCCTGACATCTCATGGCCTCTCCTAATGTCCAGGGAAAGATTCCATTCTGTCACGCGTTGGATACCAGCGGCGTCTGGATGGATTTGGCTCCACGTTAGAATTGAATGGGAGGTGTGAAATAGCTCATGGAATGATAGTGCAGTGGGGAGAGATTTTGGCAGGACGCATCTGTATCTGGCCAAAAATATTGAAGGAGGGAGAAAGAAAGACTATAAAACAAATTTCACTTTACTCGCCTTTTGGATATGCTGCTAGCATTGGTGTTTAGCCTACCGTAGCAGCCTGCAAAAATATCCTTGATTTCTCAGATGGACACAGAGAAAACGAATTCTTTTAATTAAGGCTAAACCCGTGTAAATTTCAGAGCTTTAAGATATTTGTGATTTGTTGCAAAAACAGATAGCCCGGGGAGGAGCAAGGGCATGTGGCCACCCTGGCAATTTTAGATTACAGACCTTAGAGAAATAAGCTAAAAAGCCTAGCTTTGGGTTGGATGCATTATACTGCTGTGCCTTGCCCAGTCTGGACTGTGCAGATACAATCTGTGTGTTGTGTGGTCCATAAAAAGACATTTATTTTGTCTTTTCACTCTGTAGCAGACAACAAACCAAAGCTTTTGAACATTAGACTTTTAAAACATCCAGCTCAGTCTTAGCTGTGTTTGGCAGACTACAGTTCGGCATTTACACTAAGGAAATTCTATCCCACTATTTCCCATCTGTAAGTATAATTTTAGTGGTGTAAAGAGAATTATTCTTTGATGTGTATTTTGCAAAACCTTCCCAGATAAGGTTTGAAAAAAAGGATTTTTTGGAGTTATATTTGTGACACATTTCTGCTCAAGTCAGCTTGTGAAATACAAGCTTTGTTTGAGGTTCAGGGGGTTTTTTTACGTCTCTATTCAGCTTTTCTTCTACTGGGAGACCTCAAGAAATTAATCCAGTTTATTAGCTCTTAAGAAGAAGTGGGAATATGTAGAGAGCTGTTCCAAGTGTTTCTGAAAAGTGGAAAGATAGGATTCTTTTGATTTCTTTGAACAAATTTAAACATGAAAACTAGCAAACGACAAAGGTAGGGTTTTAAATTTTACTGGAAAGAGCTTGTGATAGGGGGGCTTGGTTTTGTTTTGGTTTTTAGAGCAATGTAGGTGGATTTTCCTTTTTTCCAAGTAAGGTTGCACTGTTTAACTTCCATTCATTTCTAGAAGATTGCTTTCAGGACCTGTACAATTACTGCTGTTGAATGATTGCTATTATTAAAATAAATGTAAACAAAATCCCTTTCTATGATAAAAGAAGGGGTGGATGGATGGACGGAGAGAAGACTTTAAAACAATCTATAAATGCTTGAAATCTGAGGAAGGATTCGGGGGAGAAAAGGCATAATGTTTTGAGTTTGCACTTTCCCAGAGTGCAGACAGTATGCCACATGCATTTTTGCTAGGGAGGAAAAAGTCTCTGAAGAATGCTAGAGACTGGTTTTTGTGTAGGAAATAGAGAAGCATAAAATCCTGGGAGGGGTGATGTGAGGACTGTACCTGGGAACCTTCTGAAGTGTGTAGACAGTAATTGCAAGCCTTAAGAATAACCGCGGTCCTTAAAAGACCACAGGGAATGTCTGAGACCTTTATGAGTTTGTGCTGTACCTGTAGGCTGTGAAGGTCCATTGACAGTGTTTGCAATCCTTGCTAAGTTCCACGGGGATAAGCAAAGAATTTACAAGGTCTGCAACACATTTAAAAGGGGTTACTATGTGTGTTGAGAATAAATCAACAAAAGTAAGAGCCTGCAAAAAGGTTGAAATAGGCTAATCCATCCAGCATGTTTTGTCAAGTTGTAAAGCAGGCTGAAAATCTGCCTTTTTAATGTTTTTGGATTTGTATGTGTGACGTTACAGCAGCAACTACCTGCATACGTATTTAAACATTGTAACGTAAGAATGGACAATCTAAGCTTTTGTTCTGAAAAAGGAAAGAATAACAAAAAGCGTGCAGTACTCATTACAATGTGAGATTTGGACTATTTCAACACTACAAACGTCTTTTTTTTTTGTGAAATTTTGAATGGCAAGGAGAGAGCAAGAGACCGGTTGTGAAAATGTTCTAGTTCTAAGGGAGACCTTAAACTCTAGCCATCTCTTGTGGGTTTTATTGTTCATTTTCATTATCAAAGGTAGGTTTTTGAAACAGACATGACAGGCAGTAGAAACCAGAAATGACAGACCATGCAAGCATGAGTGATTTTTAAGAAAAATCTTAGGACTAGATCTCATGATAGTCCTTTAAACGCAGACTGGGTGTTGGGATCTCAGAACAGAGTCACACTACCTTCTCTGTTTCCTGCTTTTCATGGGATAATGCTTCCTTCCTGCGAAGGAAGCCTCTTTCTGCTGCAACTCTAGGTAGATTTCTAAGGCTATTCTCAAAGCAGGAAGCTCTCGTGGTCCAACCATGGGGTTTCTCCATTTTTCTGCTTGCATTTGCAGACCCCACACTGGCAGTAAGTTGAGCCACGCGGCTTTGTTGTACAGAATGCACAGTACTTTGCCCTGTTCCTGTTTTTTGTTCAAAGCAGCCATTGCTGTCTGTGCTGTGTTCATTTTGATTGATAGAATAAGGTCTCTGATGTACTCCATGAAGGCATTTACGCAAATATATGCCACTTGTATCTCCCAGCTCTCCCTTGCAGGAGATTTAAGCTCAGTATCTTCTGTTTGAAGAACAGCATTTGCAAAACTCTGAAGGCAAGCCCATCCAGCGTTCCATGGCTGGAAGCGTGGTTGCAATAATAAGTGCTTCAAGGGCAGTGGTGAGAATGCCAGGAAAAAATGGGATCCAAGTAGGAAGAACAGACAGGACTCCCCATCCTGGGTGGTTTGTGGGGAGAGGAGAGTGGAATATATTTTCACAAAAGCAAATGTCTTAACTCGGACTACTAACGTCTAAAGTATGGTTTGCTGGTTCTGTCTGCCTGTCATAGTCCATACTAAAAACCACAAATTGCTTGCAGTAGGATTTTTGAGTCAAACATCTGAAAACCTTTTATATGATTGTTTTTTGTCTTAAAGACTTGTTCTTTAATATATTAATAGTTTCGTCTTGTGTGATTGAAGCTCACACACCTAGAGAACAGTTACGGAGTAAGCGCTACTAATATTCCGCTGGTGAAAAGCTACAGTTCTTTAAACAGATGACTCTAAGGGACGAATTCTCACATGCACGTACATACTTGTGTGTGTTTTATATAAGTACTAAAAAGAAATTTAAAAAAAGGAAAAAAAAAACCAAGAGGAAAAGCTGGTCTCATCTTTGATAATGAGATATACCTATGTGGACCATCCAAGCTGGATCCTACCCAATGCAAAATTTGTTTTTAGAATATGTGTTAACCTGCTTCTCCTTTCTTAATATAGAATTTTCTGCCTTCGTTGTTCGCAGAAGATTTTGCTAAACAAAAGCAGTTCCTATGTCCTTTTATTGAATAGGGAATTCAGGTAAAGTTTCACATTATGCCTATTGCAGTGTGGCTGCAGTCCCCTGCCCCTACCCATGCATTCTCACCCCCCTCTTCCACCTGAGGTCTAGGGTCCGTGTAGCTGCTGGATGAGTCCTACCAAGGATGAAAACCAAATCCACCCCACAGGTGGTGGAATACCTTGGCGGTGGTGCAGCTAAACTGAAGCAGGTGTAAAATGAACATGCACTGAACTGCAAGGGTACGCTCTGATTTCATAGCACGCTAGCTGCTTTGTACAAACTGCACGTAGGGACCCTCGGTATGTCCTAAAGCTTTGTCTGCTCAGAAGGGCTCAGGAAAGTGACTCTGCTTTAGAATGCATTAAAATGCTGGTCCCCGTCATGGCCTTTCCCCCCCAGCTTGTTTTCTGTACTTCTTTTCTGGCACTGGGTACCGCTTGCCTGAAGGTGACTGCAACAAAGTGCCTAGAGAAATGTAACTTCCACCGACAAGTTTGCCCATGAGAGTTAGGTACCTCACATGCTTGTTTGAAAATCCCTCTTGTGATACTGGGCATTTATTTGTAAGTCCCCCAAAACCTTTTTAAAACCTGACCATAGGCCTTTATGGGTTGAATATTTTTAGCCTATCCTTCCAGATGCTCACAGATGTTGAAACCTCTGTCCGAAGCACTTCTCGGTTGAGGAGGGCTGTTTCACATTAGTCAAAAGAAAGCAACTAAAATCCTTGTTTCCACAATGCTAATCCATCACTTGATGTTCTGTGCTCGAATGGTTGATCTTGGGTCATATACTACATGCCTTCTGCTCTCAGCAGTGATAAATAAAAATGAAGTGACAATAGTAATGTGGATTAATAAAGAATGTATGAAGCTGGCAAGCAGCCTGAAAAGTGCTGTTGGGCTGTGTTCAAAGCTCAGGCGATGCCAAAGTGCTGCCAAGGTGTAGTGTCTTTGAAAAAGCTGGGTCTGTTCCAGGCTTTTTGGAAGTAAACTAGCATCTGTAGGGGAGAGAGAGAAGATATTGAATCGCATTCAAAGTCTTTAAGAACTGCATAATTAACATCTATTACTCTGTAGCTGTTATGATAATACTAAAGGATAAATTCATTAATTAATTGGGATAATATTCGTTACAGACAAGGGTATGACTGGTTTTTGGAGTTTTGCTGCAGAACACTGATTTGGGTAGGGCAACACTCCCACTGAACAGGATTAACACTGTGGTGTGCTGTGTCCTTTTCCTGTTTCAAAAGCGTATTGCACCATACCCTCTTGTTCATCATGGGATTCGTATGTAGCTCTGTGATCGTTAATTCACACGAGCGGTTTAGACAGTCGAAGTAGCAGTTTTGAGGTGAAAAGGACTTTTGTCCCGCTGTCTTTGCTGCCTTTTGTTCCGAAGCGGACAGTCGGGCAGTCGGCGGGATGTCTGCGCTGGGATCGAGGAGATGCACCAGCAGGACGACTTCCAAGGGCCGTGCCGTTTGCTTGCTTTGGCCGTTTGCAGTATACGGGTGCTCTTTGGGACCGTGGAATGGAAATGCAGAAGTTAGCTGTTGTCTTCGGTGCTGCGCAGGAGGGTGTAAAGAGTCCAGGAGCAGCATTGCGCTGACCTGCAGCGGCATCCGTGTGTCATCGGGGCTCTGGGGTTTCATTGCCCTGCTGATGGGACTTGTCCTTTGTTCCCAGCCACAGAGCAGCTTCAGTACGCTTGAGTGTAAATCTATCCCCTGGTAACAAGAGATGAAAACCAGCTGTAGTTCTTAAACTTTGGTATTTAATTTCTCCATTCATGGCTCGCTCTGTTTTTTTTCTCTGTTTAAATATGTATCATGAAGGGAAGCGGGGTCAGCATAGTTCGTTCTTGTTCCTGACTCTGGGTGCTTGAGATGCAATAACAGGGTTCTAGCTGTGCATGGATTTTGAATTGAATGATTGATTTATTGAGTGACACTGCAGAGATAAATACTGTCGTGGAACTCTCGTGTGCTGAAGCACATTCCTTCAGCAGGTGCAAATTGAGGTGCATTTCAGGCTGTCCCTTCAGTATACCAAAGGTGGAGGCTTACTGTGCTCTGTATTAATGGCTTCAACTACAAAATCCAGCATAGAAATGGTCTAGTGAATTTCTTTGAGGGTGGTTTTTACTGGGAAAGAGGGTATCCGAAAATGATCGCCACAAGATAGCAGCCTACCAGTTCATCAGACTTGCATTAGGCTGAGCTGCTGTGCAGTTATTTGGGAAGGGGAACAGCGAGTGATCTATGGCAACTGCTGCTTTCATGTGCTCTTCAGATGGTTTTCTGTGATGGAAACCTACCAGCTGAAGTGAATGGTCAGTGTAGCCATGGTCTAGGAAGGCATAATGAGCAAGAGGGAAAATTATTTCTCAGAATAAAATGCAGTATCACATGAATGTGCTGCCATGAAAGTTTTTTTTTTTTTAAGCAACAGAAGTTTTTACAATTATATGGTAGTTTGTTAATGTGTCCTTTGGGCATTTTGCCTTCAGAAAGCAAGCTCTGAATTAGAGACATCAATCTTCTTGTATCCAAATTGTATTCTACTTAGCTCTGAAGCAAAAGTGAAAATCACTGTTGAAATCCAAGAGGACAGGATAACGATTATGGTTTCTTTCTGTAAGTGATGCATTTTGGCAGGGCTTCTGATTGTCATGTGGTGCTTTGTAGACAAGGCTGGGCCCAGCCGCAAATTGAAGAGGACAGTTGGCTTTATTCTGAAGAGACGTTGAATCCTACCCCATAACCAAGCAAGTGTAAATGCATTGCAGAGGAGCCGTTTGTCTACAATTTTACTTGTTTTACAACTTCTCCAAGAGCTGGGCTTGGTTCAAATCCAAAATAAGAGGGGGATTGTGGTGGATGTTCCTGTTTTTCTTAGCTGCCTTGATGTTTATTCCTTATAGAGAAGTTTAATATGCACGCCTTTTTAATAGCAATATTACAGTGCCTGTTTACTTGGGAAAGTTGACAGCCCTTTGGGACAGATAATCCAAAGCAGTTTCATCCAGTATCATCCTCTGCAGGCTGTAAAGTTACTTTGATCAACAAGTAATGTCAGATGTTAGGTGGCTAAGCAAGCGTGAGGAGAAAGACAAGGTTCTCAGTCACGATGTCTCAAACCTGAACGACTTGCATGCGGATAAAGTTCATAGGCCTTGGAAGAGCATCTACACTTCCAAACAACAGATTCATTGGACATAAAATGTCCAATGCAGGTTAGTAAAGAGTATTTACAAAAAAGGTACTCTCAAGGTACAGAAACCACATCAAAATAAATAGCATGTCTGTAAAGATGCTTTGGCGGTAAATCAAAGTTGCATCATTTTCATTGTTTGCAGCAAATTTTTACGGTCACTGAGCAAAGTGGCCAAATACGCAATCCGGAAAGTTTTCAAAAGTTATGTCCCATGTGAGTGCACCTAGTTTGGTTAAACTCTGATATTGTAAAGAAAATTGGTAATTGAGTTGTTTTGGTAATAAAAAATGCTGAAGTGTTAAATGCCAGTGTCTTCCTCAATAACTAGAGGTTCTTTGCCCAACTGGATTTGTAACTGACTGTACGTTAAATTAAAAATCAGTTTTGTTTTAGAGCAATCGGTGGCAGAATTCTCAGGGGGAACGTGGATTGAGCTTGCTCCTTAAATCGTTATATTCATTAGGGCTTTCCTGGAATTACAGAGCAGATTTGTGCCTCGAGTTTGCTAAAAACCATCAAGCAGGTGTTTCTTGTCACTATGTGTTGTGTAACCCGTGATAAACTGACCTAGTTCAGTGAACGCTGAGGTCCCAACTCCTTGAGCAAAATTTACACTTGAAGTGTGAAACAACTCAGAATCAGTTCATCGTAGACCTGCTGTGAATTCCGGAGTTCTCCACTTCCTTGGCAGGGGCTGGTAGCCTCCAAACTTGAAAAGCTGCAAACGTGTAGACAGGCTGTGGGACGTAGACATTAAGCGTAATTGCAAACCGATATTGTTAGAGACTGTAGAGCAAGTTTGCAGTCAAGGGCTCAAGCTTTGTCAGATAAGAAGGAACTGTCTTTCTGGTTTTCTAATGATGCTTTTTTTAACTGATCTGTGATTTTAAAATACTGTATTTACTTCAAGCTTTGTGGTTTACCTTTTTAAAAGACCCCATTAAGGATATTAGATATTAAAGATGGCCTGTCTTAAGTTTTTCATCTCCTGGGTCTTGGCACCGCTTTTCAATGTTTCTTTTTAAAACCGATGCATGCAGCTGCCAAAAAAGCATCTATTTCTCCTTGTGGCTACAGCTCCAGCTCTGTTAACAAAACTTCTCCAAAGCTGCTTCTGTTTCTTGTGCTTTCTAAATAATGTTTCACCCTTCTAACCTCTTTCCTTGAGTTCTGGTCAGCTACATCTTTAACATACCTGCATGTATACCTTTTTCCTTGAAGTGTTCATGTGTTTTACCTCTGTAACCCTACCCAAAGGAGCAGGAGTGGGCAGAGAGGTTCCCTCTGGCATCCTCTGATAAATCTGGGGGGGATGCAAGGGGAATGGACTGCAGGAGCGACCAAGCTCACATGTGTCTTCAGGAAAGAGCATCTCCAACTGCTGCTCTTGGAGGCAGAGTACGGGGGTAGGTGAGCCGCCGGCCTGGCCCAGCAGGGCATTTCTTACCATCTTAGTGGTGTTTTCCAAACACTGTTAACATTTTTTGCTTCATTCTGGGGTGTCGAGATAAATGGGTTTGTAATGGAAGCAGCGTCAGATGCAGCATGTTTTTAATTATTTCCACGCTTCTAAGTTTCGGTTATTTTGTAAATGATGCGATGGATGTGTGTCCTGTTGTGTAGCAACCATAACTGGGGTTATGAGGGTTTTTTCCGAACAGTTTCTTAGGTTTGGACCTACAAAATCTTTTCTTCCTGGCAATTAGTTTTGACAAACTAAAGCTTATGTGCTTTGGTCACTTAACAACAAACCCTAACATTTAAGAAGTCAGCTGTTTGCTTCAGTGATGTGCCCAAGAAATGAGACTTAAGAAAATTGAGATCTATATCTGTCTAAGCTACTGTTGCTGCAGCTAACCGCAGGCAAGTCATTTTGAAAGTTTGTTTTGTTTTGTTTTACTAACCTCAGGCAAGTAATTTTCAAAGGGGTTTTTTGTTTGGTTTGTTTTAAAGGATAGTGGTGCTTGCTTACTTTGATGAAACATCGTTTCTTCTCTGTGGTTAAGTGCTGAGTAGATTATAGCACATTTGGGGCACAGGGTAAAGAGGGTGTCATATTTAAATATGTGCAATGTCCACATAATCATTTGTAAATATATATGCGTTCTCTCTCATTGCCCCGCTACCTGTAAGATGGTAGAATTTTAGTTCCCGTTACTTAGCAGTTGTTAGTGGCTTTGAAGTATTTCTTTTGTGGCTGTAAGCTCATGTTGGATTATTACTTTAATTTTCTGAAGTGTAGAAAAGCAGTCCCCCATGCTGTGGCCGCCCTCCCTTTCACCCCTGTGTCTCTCTGTGACCTGCTGCTCTTATGGTATAATTTTACTAAGGAGATGATTGATATTGAATTGTTTAAATTATAAGATGTCAGGAGAGCAGGGGATTTCATTCACATGTTGAGAGTTGTAAATCCTGTTTCAGGTTCATTAGGTGTCTGTCAGCCTGCCATTCAGAAGTAGGCTTTCTCGTGGGAGGAAAAACCTTGTTGTTGGAAAAATCGTTGTTACGATTTCAAATGCTGTACACATGGTGTGTTTGCGTTAGGTCTTCTTAGCATGCCCTTATTTCTCTGTATCTGTACAAAACCAATTGCCACCAAAGCCTGAGCCAAATATTTGCCTGCTGTCTGAATGCCTCTGGCAAAGCTGCTCTTCTGAGTGACAGAGAAACCACTGGAAGGTCATGGCTTATTTCAGCTTAGCACCCAGAAAGCCGCATATACCTGATCGTGGGGAGTTTCCAAAATCGGACAGATCGAGCAGGGATAATACTGCTGTCATTCAGACCAGGTCTTGGGCAGCCTCGTGTTCCCATGTGTGTGTTTAGTGTTCCTATCTGTAATTGGAATCAGGGAGCACAAGGAAGTATAATTTTTAGGGGCGAAAAGCTGCAGTCGTTTCCATTAAAACCTCTTTTTTCCTGCTGATTGCAATTAATTGATAATAAACTGATAATTAATGCTGAAAGAGATTAATTTCTTCTGTGGAATAAGGCTATTAAGGATTCACCACATAAACAGACTAAACATTCTCCTCTGCCTTCTCCCTCGCGGTCTGTTCGTACATTATGTTCCCTTCATCTTGTGGCAGTCGGTCTCTCGTGTCCGTTTCCTGTGATTCCAGGTGGAGTGCTGAAGTTTTAGCATTTCCATCATTTTCACCTGATTTAAAGGTCCCTCCTGCAGATATTTTGTTTCCTTCTAATCAGAAGTATGTGCCTGGCAGCAGAATGGGTATCCCGCTGGAAGCTGTTGATGGTATCTTCTAAGCCGGGTCAACTCCAGAAGCGAACAGACGTCTTCTTGACGCGGCCGTCCCTCCCTGTAGCTGTTACTGTGCTGAGCGCTCATCGCTGCCCAGCCGAAAGGGTCGTGGGAGCAAGTGCTAATGTTTGCTAAGTAAAATTTATGCATCAGTGAGGTTAAGCTAATGCAAATGTCTTCCAGCTTAAGGAAAAGCCATAATACGGGTGTTCCCCACCCTGTGGTGGGAAGGAATAAACTCCTGTTGATGGGTAGTACCAGGAGCAATGAAAGCGAGCATCCATCCGTGACCGCAAGGTGAGACCTGGAAGCGTGCTAGCCAAAAAGCCTTACACTGCTGAGTGTACACTTTCGTTCGGAAATAAAGTAGCTTTAGTTGCCTTAGTGCAAACTCCCTTTAAGTTTTAAAGATTTATAATTTCCCTAAAGTTATAATAATACGCCAGAAGTCATGAAATCATCCAGGACATTTTGGTAAACAAACTTAAGCTTAGATAAAGCCACCTATGGCACCAGCTAAAAACACTTCCTGGGTAAGCTCTATGTGATGGATTTTATCAGTCTTGTTTTCTGTTTTGACTAAATTTCTAAGCCATTTTCCAGTGTGACTTGAAATGAAAAAAGGGCTGAAGGGTCATGCTGGAATAACATACAGAACCCAAGACCCAGACAGCTCTAAAAGTCACCCACATGGCAGAGTTAAACTCTACTGGTGGATGCTGGCATTTTTCCAGCTATTTAATACGTGGTGTTTTCTTACTGTAGGGTCAAACCGAAGTGACTTTTGCCATATACTTTCATCTCATTTTCTGGTCTCGATCTCCATGTTGGACTGGTAAGGTTCATGAGAGCATCCATGTGATTTCTCTCAGGAAATAAGCATTTGAACCAGGAAAGAAAGGTCTTTCCCTGTCTTAAAATAAATAAATCTTAGGTGCTACAGAGAAAACATACTCGGACCGTGGGACAGGAAAGTCGTGCGTGCTGGAACTCGGTAGCACCCTGTCTGGCTTGAAGAGGCACTGATGGACAAAAAGGAGTCCTCTCTGCACAGATGTAGACAGATTCAGCTGGAAACATAGTCTTTTACTTTTTCTTACATAGTGGGGAGAGGAGATCTGTAAATCTTTATTACAAAATTTCAGCATATCAGTTTTGTAAAGGGACCATATCACAAATATCGACAACAGACCAACTTCTTTTGTGTTAGCTGGATGCCTCCGAGTAAGCCATTGATTGTTCAGTACACAACAGGGGAAAAATTGCTTCTTGCCAGGTCCCGAGTGAAAACAGTTAAGTCCACATAAAAATATTCCTGTATGGAACTGGCCTGGAGCTTATGGGAGCCCCTCTTAGAAATGAGTAACGTTTTTGTACTGGTCAGTTGAAGGGATTAAGAGATGGTGGAGCAAAGGTGGGGTTTTTTTTTACCTATGGGAATGAAAATGCAAAGGATGTTTTAAAATACCCTCCTCTTAAATTTGCTTTTCCCAGTCCGACAGTAACCAAGCAGTACTGCAAAAAGTAATGTCTTCTAGTAATGAAACAAACCATCAGTGAGCTGCAATCGTCATACTGTGTGTTGGGCTTGGAAAGAAAGGGAACGGGCAGTGATACCGCTGCTCACTTGAAGTATCACTAAATCAGCTGTGCTTGAGGGAGTACGTAAACTCCTGGCTATGGCTGCATGTCGTCCTCCTGAGGCCATTTGACCAGCAAAGCTAAAAATATTGCTCGTGGAGCTGGGGTTCTGAATCCTTGTCCCTCTGAATCTTGTCTCCTGCGATGCGAAGCCTGGGTAGCTTTTTATGATCTGCGATCTCAGTATAATGGTTTTACTAATGGAAGGTTCAAGTCTCTGGCTCAGTGGAAATTAAATCATCAGTTCAGTAATCTCTAATAATTTTTTTTAGCGTGACATTTCTTCTTGCTTTCATAATCGGAAAAAAATAAGCAGCACTGTGCAGCGTGCTGAAATCTCACCAGGCTTTCATCATACACTTAATCCTACACAGCATGCAAGAGTAAGGGAGAACACATCAAATGGTAATAAGAGTAGGAATGAACCCAGATTTTCCATTTTGTGAGAAATTCATAATTGTCATGATGCTTTTTGTTGTGAACATTTCCGTAAAATGAAATTCCAAAAAATACTTTGATTTTGTTCAAGAGGGATTTTTTTTTTAAGTCAGTGGTCAATTTTTCCTTTTAAAGATCGTGAAACTATTTTATGGCATTATTGAAATCTTCATTTGAGACTTGATTTTTTTTTTTTTTTTTTAATGAAATTTGTCATACCCAGGTTTGTAATTGAAGGTCTGAATCCAGGAAATCACTTGACTATGTGCTTAACTTCACCTCTGTTCTTATGTCCCATTGAAATGAATGCGATTTAAGCACGTGCTTCTCTAAATCAGGACCATCGGTAATTAAAGAATGGAAAAGTAATTACTGAACTGGAAAATTAGAGGGTGATCAAAAATTTATTTGAGCAACAATTTATAGAAATAATTAAAAATGTGAAGAGGGCATTTTTGCCTTATGGATATTATGTGCCCAAAGCATCAGTAATGTTTAGCTTTGCTATAAAACACAGTTGACAACATGAGACCAACTTAACAGTCACTTACTTGTTTCTACTGTTTTGTTAACTCTCTAAATTAAAAAAAGAACCCTTTTGCAAAACCCTTCTGGCACTTGAGAATTTGCAGGAAATGGGAGCAAGATGTACACTTTTTATATTGATGTAGTGAAACGTTGTAGTATTTTTGATATTGATGGAGGTCACTGTTGTTTCTGCTGCTTTGGCTATGCAACTCTGGAAGTCTAGTTGAGGGAATTTAGGCTTTCCTTTCTTGTGATTTGTCCTGGAGATCTGAGGGGAACCGCTAAATGTTGTCCAGTTCCTTCCTAGATTGCTGCGATGGTTCCTTCCTGTAAAGTTAATTGCACCCCTTGTAAATATGGCTGTCTTACTTTTGCTTAAAAATTTGTCAGTCAGGCTCCTAGTCTGCAAAAACTTTGCTTCATACAACTTTTAGAACAACCTGAAGCCTGTATGCTTTTTTAATTTAGTTAATTGCAGACTTAAAACTGCAGGGTTTTAGGAAATGCTCACATTTAGGGTGTTGGAATAACTTTCTGCTGGGTGGAAATCCGTCTCATCGCTCCCGAAACTGCGTTCTGTGCTAACGCATCATAGGCGCAGCCATTCTGAACGCGACTGAAGGATGGGCAGTGCCGTCCCCACAAGTCTCCTGCCATCCTTTTTTGCACAAGAGCCTGACACCCAGGGCTGTGATTGCAGGCGCTGGGCTGACTTCACCCAGGAATGGCGAAAGCGGTTCTGGCACGTGCGCAAACCCCTCTTATGGAGGAGGTTGCTGCTGCTTCTGCGGGGAAAGCTCGGCTGGTTGCTTAGCAGCTGCCGAACAGCTGCAGTTTGAAGGTACGGGAGCGGTGGTTCGGGGGTACCTTTCTGCACCGCGCTCAGTCCGTGCCGGCTCGGGGCTTGCTCCGCGAGTCGTCGGGCAGCGACATCGTGTATCTCTCTCCCGGAGAGATGGTGGGGCAAGAAACACCACTGCTGCTGCGAGGTAAGCTGTCCCTGCTCGTTAATCAGCTTCCTTGCTAGCTATTAGGAGGCTCGTTGCTGTCATCGTGTAGAATGGGATTCTTCAGAAGCAAGGAGAGTGCTGTCTGGATAGCCCGTTCTCTCCACAGCTGATCCTGCACCCCCTGTCGCATGGACCAGTAGTTTGCTGACCCCAACTATTCCTGTCTTGTAAATTTAACTCTTACTGTCCTAATTCATGATAAAAAGAGACTGGGAATCTACAGTCCAACATTTAAAATTAAAATATCGTGGAATTAATGTCAGATTTACGATCACTTGACAAATGGGTTTTTTAGTTGTGTGGGCCACGTACGAGATTGTATTGAAATGTCCTGTTAAGTGCAGCGGGCAGAAGCAAATAAAGGATTGAAGCGATTTCTCAGCCTGTTGTTTCTTACATTGGTGACTAAACCTTGCTCAGCTGAAGGTCAATACTAGCAACTTATCAAGAGAGCAAGAACCACTTAATTGCAAAAGATGGAGAAATGGGAAAGGCTGTCATCTTTTTGAAGATAATTAGACTTGCACTCCTGTTCTTGTTTTTCTCCTTTAGACGAAAAGTAAAATGACATAACTTACAGAAATTACAAAGCATTTATGTCCTCTGTAGGTACCCTCTTTGTAGGCTTGTGAAATATGGGTGATTTCTTGTGATACGAAAGCAGAGTTTATGGGCACAGTACACAGTCTGGAGTTGTCCTAAATAAATTTGACAGAAAATGGCTAGTACGCTGGATTGTAGGTTTTACATTTATGATTGCCTTGCAGGCTTTGCATATTAATACAAAAGTGATGCTTATAACTTTCCTGATAAACAAATGAATATGGCGTGGTTGAGAAGTTGGAGTAAGCCATGCTTTTTTCGTATCCCAAGCAAAGAGGGCATCAGGTGTAGTTCTGACAGCCACCTACAGCCCATCTGGGATCACGCTTTGCAGCTACTTTCCCCAGTGACGTGTCCCCTCTTATACCATGCATTTCTCTGCTTTTGGTACTGGTTGCCAGGCATCCCTTTGTTGCTTTTAATCCTTGGCCCTGCCTTTGAGTGGCCGTGTAACCTGGAGCGATCTAATTCCTTCCTCTGACATCTTTTGAGTCCTTGCACTGCTATGCTATAGGAGCACCTGGACTTGTACAGCATGGCCAACATCTGTTGCGAGCTTTGTTGGTTTTCTCATCCTTTCCCAAGGGAGAGGCAACTGCGTGTGGAGTGTGTAATGCTGATAGAGATTTTTTTTCTTTTTAAATATGGCCGTACGGTTGATTTTAGGAAAGAAAGACTGAAAAAGCACTTTGCACTTGAAATAGAAGGTGGGGAAGCTTTGTGGAGGTCCGTGGTCACTGAGTGAGTGTCTACATCTGTAAAACAGGAATAGTCCCGTTTTAGGGGCTGCACGGGTGTATTGAGAAGATTAATGACTGTTCATAAAGTGCTTTGACCTGTAAACTGCTGCATTATTACAACATTTTTTATTGATCATAATAGGCCATGAAGCATTTAGAAGTAGTCATTAAAAGCCTCACAAAGCAAATTATGCTGTGCTGCCATGGTCCCTTCCTTGTCCCCTGAAGCAGTATGTATCTTGTCAATATTTTAATTGGGGAAATGACATGCATTCAGGAGTAAATCTTCAGCTAGTGTTACTCATCATAGGCTGTTTTTTTAATTCAGCTGAAGATTTGCCTGGGGCGTCTGACAAAAATTTTGCAAGCTTCGATTCTGCCTTCAGATCCCTGGATGTATATTCTTCTATCTGTGTAGAATCTAATTTCATGCTATTTATACAACCATTTTGTAATTTACATCTGTGCAAAGACACCTCGTGTGTGAAAATGCTACAAAATCCTTGTAAGACAGGTGGAAGTTAAAAGCTTTGGAGAGGTCTCATAATGCTGGGCCACATCTAAACCCATGGTTAAATAATTAAAAGAGGAACACTAACAGCTGGTTTGGGCTTGTATGGCTGTCTACAAATTAAAACATGAAAACACTACTAAGGCACTTTCATAATTTTCAAATGTTTTGAGAAGAAAGATGGCCAGATCTGTCTGCTACTTCTGCACAAACTTTCGTTTTCTTCCAAATTGGTGAGGAGCTTATAAAAGTGTGATTCTTTTTCTGTTTATGCAGGGGAGGAGCTGGATCGTGAAGCGGAGTTATGAAGATTTCAGAGTACTCGATAAACATCTTCACCTATGTATTTATGACCGGCGCTTCTCCCAGCTCTCTGAGCTACCCCGCTCCGATGCCCTGAAGGACAGTCCAGAGGTAAATTATCAGCTCTGTAAACATTTAAAGCACAGTCACCAGCAAGGGATTGGAAGATATTTTCAAGTATGTACAAAGTAGTTTTAATGTGGCCTGGGTTAGATTTGGAAATTGATTCCTAGTAATAAGATCAGTATGTGTTTTCTACCCTTATTTTCAGTGATCTAAAGGGAAATGCCTGCAAGTTCATATGAATTAATGTGCTGCTAAGTGTGGAACGGTTACTGAGAGTGTCAGGAAAGAAGCTGTCCTGTTAGTACCTTAGATAAGAATTTTGTTGTGTCTTTGGAAACTTTTTCAATGACGTGGATATTTCCTGACTTAATGTTAGCAACTTAACATTCCTAGGAAATCATGCTGTTCTAGGGCTGCAGCACTGCAAGTGTAATACCATTTGGAATGCTAGGCTTATATTTATAAACTGAAAATTACCGAATCTGTTTTTTAAGAGCATTTGCATTAGTGCATTATTTAAAGGGTCTTTAAAAAGCTTGAAGAATGGGGGTGTTTCCTAAATGAACAGGGGGTATTTTTCATTTCCTGACTTACTGTCTTCGCCTGGAATACGGTGAGCTGGAATTCCTTCGGCTTCTTGTCTGTTGATAATTTAGAGATTTATTCATGTCCAAAATAATCTTCTGGAAAGTAGCAGGTCCATCTTGACTGCATCATTTCAGAAGATGTGGAGAGGAAGGCAATGTAATGCATGGCCACAGAGGTTATCTGAGCCAGTAGAGCATAACAAAACTGTTTGGCCTCGGTCTGTCTGTGGGAAGAGCGTGTATCACGGTGGCAGACAGTGCCCATTGCTTCATTTCACAGGTCACTTACCTCTGGGACCTGTAGTTGTATGTTTGCCCCCTACCATCAAGCACGAGCACGGAAAAATTCTGACATGCTCTGTTGGAAGGCTGATGTTGCCTGCTCACGGGATGTGTAGCCGAAAAGGGAAATGAGGAAATTGAGGCCATTCCAAGCATTCAAAGAAGAATCCATCCGGGATCTATAGATCAGAATCTGTGTTCTTGCAGTGCTGAGCGGGTGAGGATTGATTGCTTTAGAACAACACGCAATGGCCGAAATCAGTACCCCACTGAAGTCTGCAGGGCTTTTGCCATTCAATATATAGGAAGTTGATAATCCAGTCTCATTGCTTATCAGAGAAACTGATTTATTAGTTGCTTTGGCTTAATGCAGACTATTTCTGAAGAGAATTTAAAGCTTCTAGACTCTTAAATTCAGCAGAAGCAGCACTATTCAGGATAATGAATTCCTGGGTTTATATTTTTAAGTTATATTTTAGGCATTCCTATGTCTTACATCTTTATTTGTACAACTGATTTAATATGTACTTTATAGCATGAGCCTGAAAATCTGCATTATGTCTGTAAGCACAGAAGATGTAAAGATGTTGAACAGCTCTATTGCTCTGTGAAATGTAATTCTGCAGCTGTGTGGTGTCTCATACTATATTTTTTTATTTTGAATTGACCACATTTGAACAGATGGTTGAGGAGAACAATGTTTTAAACAGTCCTACAAACTCTGGGCTACAATACTGCTTTACGACACAGTCGCTGTGAAGCTTTGGAAAGACCTCACTAGCTTCTCTTTAATAAAAGCAAGTTTACTGTTACAGAAGGGACATTGCTAAGTTTATTTTTTAAACCCTCTTCTCTTTCGCCAAGGGGTCTGAGTTGCCACATTCTTAAGGGTTTGCAAGTGGGTGGAAATGGCAGCCAGTGTTTTGTTTTGCTAAATGGTTCTCAGATGTGTTTGATGGCCATAATACAAATGAGTTTTTTGTATGTGAAATTCATGATGAGAGGAAGGCTTTAGACTTAAGGTATCTTGACAAGGGAAATTACGAAAATCTACATATCTTATAAAAATAACGTTATTACTTTCAGAGGGAGCTGCTTCTTTATGCTTTTGTGTGTGTGTGTGTGTAATCACTGTAACACTGTACGCAGTTTGCTGTCCTTCTCCAAATGACAGATTTCCTTGCAAAAGGGAATATATTTCTAAACGCTTGCCTGTGCCAACGGATAATTTATGGTCTCTCCAAGTCTGAATAAGTCTCTCCAAACTATGGTGTATTAACAGACAAACTGTATGTCCGTTTCTTTCTGTTCCAGCTTGTCACCCAGATGCTGATGGCTTACCTGTCACGTCTCTCAGCCATCGCAGGCAACAAGATAAACTGTGGGCCTGCTCTCACATGGATGGAGGTACAGTATGAAGCTCAGGTTGTTCTTTTTTTCCTGACCTTAGCAGCAGAGCAAGCCACAAATGTGCTCTCTTGCCTTTCCAGAAAGAGGTATAATCCTTCCAGACCTATTGGTGTCACTGAAATGCTATCCTAAGAGCTTTATTCCCCTGTTAGCAGCATATAGGTGGCCACAAAAGGTATAGAACAAACAGGATCAGATCCAATGTTAAGAATATAGAAGCTTTTTCCCCCTCTTGCTTGGATTTTGCCACCCAAAGACGTGTCATTCTGCTGATATTCACAAATAAAAGGAGGTGGCAGTTCTAGTGAAGCAGCGCTTGGGTCAGTGGACCGCCTGGGAAAGTCCAGTTCATGGCCAAAGTCTCTTGAGTAACAGGCTGCAGAAAGCACACGCATTCTTAGGCTCCTTTTTGGCAAGGCAATGCTGCAACTGTGGCAAGTTTCTAAAACTATTGGAGCTGTTTCAGTTATGGTGTTTGCCTGCCCTCTTTTTTTTCTTTAATTTTTTCTTGCGATAGCTACAGAAACAATAAGTGTTATCTGCTCCTGTTTGCCATCACTGTTGGTTAAACTGCTCAACAGAGCCTACGTTGTGCTTGCAGTGGCACTGTTTGTATATTGTGAATTGCAGCTGCAGCTTTGGTTTCTCTGTTAATGGTCTTCTACCATCTTAAACAATAGACCTTATTGGGCAACGCGTGCAGGAAAGAATGGGGCTAAGTGATCAAGGCCACCTGTCTGTGTCAGCGGTGCTGTTGCTGATTAGTCTGGGTAGAGATACGTGTGTCTTTCCATTGCCTGATGATATTGCTGCACACCAGGAATAGAAACTACTATTATTAGACTGTTCATTTTTAAATGGTTGTGATAAGGATTGAGTGCGTTTTCCTGCAATTTTCCCCGCTGATATCCTCCTCACCCTGAAATGCTTTGGGATGAGAAAAATCTTGGAAACCTTCTCAGCACGAAGGGAGGAAGGAAGTTACAGAGAAAAATGAAACTGTAGAATTGACAGCAACACAGTGGACCTAGAGATTACAGCAAACCTATTGCACATGCAATACAGAAGAACCTTTCCAATTGACTGAGACTCTACAAAATTTTACGCGAGCACAAAAATCTAGGAATTTTGAAAGTAGGCTGATGATTGCAGCAAGGGGTGGGAGCCATGTTTTCTTAAAAAAAAGAAATAAAAGGGCGGGAGAAAATTGAAAGTGACACTAGTTTTTGGTTTGACAGCATTTCCTCCTTACCTCAGTGCCTCTTCTTGAGCATTAATTCCATCTTGTAGGGAATTTTTGTAGTCGCTTTTGTATTGCCATTTTAAGTACTTCAGGAAAACAATACGATTTGGTGTTAAAGGGAGGTGTAAACATTCGCTGTCACGTTACTGTTTGTGCGCAAAGATGCACAAATACAGCATTTTTCCTCATTAGTTGGATGGGGACTTACGGCCTTCTGAAATACTCTTTAAGAATTGTTCTTGCGCTTCCTTTCTGTGTGTGCTGTGCCCTCCACTGTCTCTCCGTGCTGCTCTCCTCGGGGGGCCCCCAAGCTGTGCTGTCTCTGTGAATCAGCTTGAGGTCTCTGCCATGTATGAGCACCAATAAAATGCCTCCTCACTTGTCCTCAGCTGCCTCACAGTCTCCTGTGCTCTTTATTTCAGATTGATAACAAGGGGAATCACCTGCTGGTCCATGAGGAATCATCCATTAACGTTCCTGCTATTGCTGCTGCCCACGTTATTAAGAGATATATTGCTCAAGCAGCAGACGAACTGTCCTTTGAGGTAAATAATTAAAGGAGCTTACATTCCTTGTTGTCATATACAGAAGAGTGTAACATGTGTGACTCTGTGTGTGTGCGCGCGCATCAGGAATATATTCAGACACTTTCAGAATATTTTGTGAGGTGAAGCTTAGAAGATTCAGTTAAATATTCAATTTGCAATGGGTTGGATACAGGGAGGAGTTCAGTCATCTTTAAAATATAGCTTTAGTTGGCATTAGTATCTTCTGATTAAACAGATACTGCCAAGTACTCCAGCCTGGTCTCTGAGCAGCAGCAGACCCTGCATAGTTCATACTGTAGAGTGTATCAAAGTATGTTGTATCTGTTCAGGAAGACTGTCCACATATGCGTGTATGTGGACACATGCCAATTTAATTATTCATTGGCCAGTTTACACAACCTGTGTTCCTGTTAGCAAGTCTGTGTCTAAAACCATTTTTAAGAGCTTCTGCTCCCATGAAAAGTAAAGAACCAGGCTGTCAAAGAGTTTGGCTCTTAAAGGGCAGGTGACAATCTAAAACTGTTCTGAAAATTTTACGTGATGCAGAGTAGGAGCTGCTGTGGAGCAAAGATCTGGAAGATCAGACACTGGAAGTCTTTGGGTATCTGGTTCTTGTCTATTCTACCCAGAGAGCGGCATTTTATGCTCTGATTGTTTATGTGCAGCGGTACTATCAATGGAATATTCACAGCGTTCTACAAAAAAATGTAAAGGAAAACAGTTAGTGCCCGAAGGATTTTTTGTGATCACATTTTTAGCATGCAGCGCAGGATGTAAAAATAATAGTGATAGTCTAGTGCTGCCAGGGCTTTGTTCATATTCAAAATCGAGGCAATTATTAGTGTACACCAAAGAACCGCAATAATCAGAAAGACATGTGGGTATGTCATCGTCCAAGTTAAAATGCGTGCAGTACGGGATACAAGCTGTTTGTCAGTGTCTCAGTATCAATAAAAGCACTAAGATGCCACTCCCTGCTTGTAAATCTTACAGCTCTGCGCCAGCCGGCTAACTTGGCCTTGCAACTGTCAGGCAGTCCAACAAGTTGTTACGAGGCGTAGTATACGAGCGGGGAAACCAAGGCACTTGTGGCTTTCCAAGTTAATGCAGTGAGAAACCTTGGCAGAACAGAAGTAGAATATGATCAGTTGTTCTACAATGCTGCGCTCTGACCCAAACTATCTCTTTATGTTTAGGCTATTGTTAATTTCTTATAGGCAATTGCAAAAGCAGCTGACTGGCATTTGCTCCCCAATACTGAAGAAAATACCTGGCTTCTCTGCTCATTGTGGTGACAGCAGTTTCCTTAATGGAAATCTGCTTTGCTCTTGATTTGCTGTTCCCTTGAGGAAATCACTTCACTTCCCTGTGTCTCAGTTATCCCTATCTGAAAAATGGGGTTGTGTTATCTTCTTTGTAAAGCACTTTGAGGTCCATCAATGTAAAACATCTGGTCATTACTGTTAACAATTTTTGCTATGCTTAGCTGCAGTATTTATTTAGGTTCTGCCCCTTCTGCTCTGGCCTATCTCATTTTCTATTATAGAGGCCACACAGATCTTAATTAGCAAGCCAGATTTAGTATTGATTATACTGATTTCCTTTTGAACTATTGCAGTATTACATTTTTTATGGAAATGAGCAAAGCTTCAGAAAACCTCTTTGGTCTCTTTGGTCATTTTCCTTCCTGTTGCTGTAACACCACACCACCTTTCATCTGTTCATTTTTTAATTAAGAAAGGCATCTCTTGGTCAGTTTGTGAGCTACAAAGGGAGCTCTTAACTTTTTGCTGTGAAAGGAAACAAGACGACATATGTCAATGCCTACGTACACGTATATAGGGCATGTAGTAAAAATTAGCTCAGCTACTTGAGAAGATTTTCCAAAGTGTTTTACATCATCACTGCTTACTTATGCCTGCAGTTTAATCAGAACACTTCTGTACCCTTTGGCAGAGAGCCTGCTGCTTTTGAGAATTGTTTCCTTATAAACAGCTGTATCCTGTATGTTGTATAATGCCGTAACTCTTCTACCTCACAGTTTGCTTTTACACAGGCAGATGTCTCAAGATTGGCACTGGTGCAGTTGCTCACAAGTTCTGTTTTTTTGCAGTATTGACAAACGCAGTTATTTGACTTGCGCTTTCCTCCTAGGCACATTGCAAGCCGTGACTGATGTTGCCGATCTTTTGCAGGTGGGAGACATAGTGTCTGTTATTGATATGCCACCAAAGGAGCTGACCACATGGTGGAGAGGCAAACATGGATTTCAGGTAGGCACAAGCATCAGACATGACAGTGCAACTTAAATAAAGGCAGGAAACTCGGCAGTGTGTTTATCGAACTGCTGTGCCTGCACAGGATTACTCATGGATACGCGCAGAGTATCCCTGCGTTGGTGTAAGAGGACTCCCCCTTTCTCTCTGGACTTGGGCTACAGCAGACATGTGGTCTTCATAGGAGGTTATCTCCCTGCCTAACTCTGCGAGTTAGGGATAGCCATGACCCTTTGATCGACAGCTGGCCTGATGTTAATGGAAGCTTATGTTGCACCCCCTTCAAGGCAGCTGACACTGTTATTCAAATTATCATCCCATTCCTTCCACTATCTGAAACTAGATCAGGCAGAACATGGAGGATTCAGAGAAAGCCAGTTGATAAGACACTGCCACTGACTTGGACAAGCCACCCAACTAACCTCTGCTTTCATGCCTGCATTTATTGTGTCGTGTTACTATTACTGGTCTCTGTAAATGTTATAGCAGAGAGAGTTAGACTGAATTTTCAAAAGATCCTAAACATACATGGGAATTAGGTACCAAAACTTTTGCGTTGAAATGGCACTTCTCTTCCAAAAGAGTTTTTATTAGCTAGCTTGGATTTTCTCATTAGGAAATTGAAGGGGGGGGGAAGTCTCTATTTACAAAACAAACCCCAAAAGCTACTGGAGGTTGGGGTAACTGACTTTCTACCTCCTCACACTGTAGTGTCTCACATTTCAGTTCCTTTCTAGTAGGAGGGATTTTCATACTGCAGTTGCTGTCTGTGAGTAGGTGGAATTATGAGTTTGCTCTGGAGAGAGTCAGAATTGACCAGACATATGTATATTTTGGCCCGAAAGTCTTCTCAAAGTTCCCTGACAGACCTTCCTGTGCCAGATCCAGATTGTGGTTCTGCTGTCATTAATACCAGGGTTGTGTGCAATTGGATCTGCAAACGCTACAAATCCCATCTGAATGGAGTGTTAGTTACACGATTACATTTCTGTCTGATTAGCCAGAGCATGTGAGATACAGCTTTTGTTGGCTTTATATCAGATGTGGGAATTCAGATAGTATCTCATTTGTAAAATCAGAGCAGCGTGGACATTTGATACCTGCTCCGAAATCAAATTTGTTTCTAGAGTTAACACATCGATATTTCTTGAACAAACTTGACTGTTGTTCTTCTAGTTTTGAACTGTGTTATGTCTTTGCAGGACTTTTGTTCTGATCGTAGAAGCCCTAACGCTGTATTTGCTGTACTATCAAAAATTAATGAAATGCTTTGGTACTGCTTGGCGTGATCAGACTATACCGCATTTAACTTCCAAGTGAATCAATAAAACAAAACTACTTTGTGATCGGTGCATGAGTGCAGACACTTTGCACAAAGCTGATCGATTACAAGTGTGTGGTATCCCCACGCAGGACGTAGATTCCATTATTCCGTGCAAGCTCCCTGCTTGCCATCGGGCTGGCTGAAATGGTGACCAGATATGAAGAGCGTCACTGGTGATTAAAGACCCAAGAAGCAAGGGAGCTCTTCTGCAGTTTGTCACTGCCTTCTGTCTCAGATCAGAGCAACCCTATTGTGATCTCCCAGCATAAAGATATGTTGATGAGCAAACCGCTTGAAAAGGGGTTTGTCTGTATCTGTGCACAGTCAGTCTACTGACACAACAGATCTGAACAGCTGCAGGCATAGAGCACCATATTTTTGCTTAACAGAAAATTAGGGGTGGAATAATCTTGCGTCTTAAATGGTAAGCAAGAGTCTTTCACAATGTGAATCAGATCATGGCTACTGAACCACACTATTGGAAATGTGGCAGCCATAATATATGTTTCAGTAGCTCTCGGGATGCGTTTGCACAAATGCAGAAAATGAAGTTAGCGTGTTTTACGAAGTTACTGCCTTTCAGCTGAGATGGGGTAACAGGCCATCTGTATGCTTTCTGCTCCTGCTGACTGCAGAGTAAAGCTAGTTAGTTCAGAGGTGGTTTTCAACAGCTGTACCTCAGTTGACAGGCAGTAATTTCATAAGCTATGCTAACTCAGTTATTACTGCGTAAACATATCTCTTCACACAACCATGGATCTGATTTGCAGAGAGGTGCATTTTTCCTGTGAATTGACAGTTTTTGTCATTTCTTTGAAATGTACTTATCAGAGCTTTTCATTTCCATGAGACACCATCAGCTACCAAGAGATGCAAACTCTAGCGTTGTACAAAGAGGGAGAGGGGTTTTTAACCCGTGTTTCAAGTTTAAGGCCCATAAGCTCTGAGTGTACAGAAAAAGTACATTTCCCGATGTAATGGAGTTTTTTGACCATACTAACTGCTGCAGTGAGAAGAGAATTCAGAGAAAGGAAATTTATCTCTGGTGTTGATACACAGGACCTAGAGATGTGTTACAGTTCAGTACGCAAGTGGACTTGATGAATACTTTAAAAGAGTGTATAGGTGAAGAATGTTGTTATAGTAACATGTATAAGGACTGATGAAGCTGTGCAGCCTTTAAAGAGTTTAAGCGTTGTTATAGGCAAACGATTCTGTTCCCGTTTAGGAACAACAGCCATTGTAAATGTGATAGCAATCTGTTGATCCAGTCATTTTAATTAATGAAATAGATCAACAAAGACTGTCTTGCCAGATAGTTGTGATTCTGAGAGCAGATAAAAGGAGGAGGTCCAAAGACCAAATGTTTGGACAGTTTGTTCATGTTACTTCTCAGGTTTTTGCTTTGTGCTAGGAAAGGAGCAAGGTTTTATCAAATGGAGCACACCTTACATTGTAAATCATGTCTTGATAGGAGGAGAGCAAGGTTTCGCCAAACGTGGGGAAAAAAATTACTTCTTGACCTAAAAGAACTTACCTGGTTTTGTGCATTTAAACCAGCTGTGACTCGTGTATGGCTGGGCAGAATTGAATTCATTCCTGCATGTCCCCCCATCTATTAGAATAAATAAAGGGTTTCTCTGTGTTGTACAAATGAACAAGAGGCAGGTCTACAGATGTCAACAGAAAAGCAAATCTGATAGGTTGCAAGCATGTTCAATTTGAACTGCAGCTTTGATTCAGCATGAAGTCAATTTATTCTTTGCCAGCCAGAGTTACCCTTCAGGAATGAATCTCCATTTTTGTTGTCCTTCAGATTTCCGTGTTACAGTTGCGAGTGCCTTTCTCCCGACACCTGATCTAACAACTGCATTGCAAGACACTTAATCCTATGCGGAACAAAACAACCCACTAGGCTTCTTATCATTTTCTCTGGTTAAAGTAAAATGATTTTTAAGACATTTTTCCTCAAGCCTTTTTCTTTTCAAATGCCCTTAGTGAGTCACTGCTTTGATTGAAAGATTGGTACCTAAATTACAGCCACCTCCACATAAACAGCCTTCCAGCCCTCTTTGTTCTCCTCTTCTTTTTCTTCATGCCTTGTCTTTTCAATCAGTAACTCTGTTTCAGACAGCTGAATCATTAGACACGGGCCCTTTTTTGATGCACAACTGCCTTTTGATGTTCTGAATAATTCTGTCTTTTGGGTGTAGTTCCATTAGTTGCACTGCTGCACAACAGCAAGCTGCACAGCTGCTACAGGTGACACAGAACAGTGCACAGGAGTGTGTGTAGCAGGAGGTGGACTGGACTTTAATCAGTCTGTGCTTACGTGAGCTTGAGCTGGTTGTGAAACTGCAGGCCCTTGCTTTCAAACCACGCTCCGTCCTGAACCTGAACACGGGCTTTAAGACTGAATGGATTTCCCAAACAGGGACGTGTTCTGTCTTGTATTGGTCAGGTTGAGAGCATTTTTTTTTTCTTGTGCATCATTTTCTAATAAGTAGCATGTATGTGATGTGAACATAGGGTACCTATTAGTAAAAACAGCCTGGGAAGGCAGAGCACATTTTTGCGGCTACTGTGGCACTTTGGAAACACCAGGTCTTAATTGAGAAGCCAAAGTTTGATTTCTGGTTCACGTGCATTGATTTGGGAACTCGGTGCAAGAGGCAGCCGTCTGGCTGGCGAATGATATCACCTGCAAAACAGACGATGTGCAAGAGCCCAGTGGACGCGTCACCAGTGGCGTCATTTCTCAGCCAGATGGCCACTTCCATTTGTAGAACAGTGCCAACTGCAGTAACAGATTGGGCAAAACGATGTCCGAAATGACTTGCCACGAGTTTCCTACTCTGCACACATCCACTCTGCCCTTCTTCTGTAGGCACGTAGCAAAAATTTGCACGGGCACAGGCACTCATACACGTGCGCTGGCATTTCCCTTGCCGTCCCCAGCCAGCGAGCACCGTAGGGGTGAATGCGTTTCTGGAGTTGAGCGGCAGAGATTTCTCGCACCTCGCTGTAGGAGCGTGTGACCTTTGGTAGTAATGTTCAGCATTCAGCCGCTCCGGCAGGTGGGAATGTTAAAGGGAGAGCCTTTGACCAGCCTCACCTAGTTTCCCAAAGTACAGCTGGCATACCAGTCAGGAATGGATAATTAACGTATATCATCCCACACAGACATCTTTTTTTTTTTTTTTGTGAATAAAAGAAATTAGAAGAGTTTTGTGGCCAAGATGTTCAGCGCTCTTTTACAAGGGCTCAGGATAAGAGGACTAACAATCCTGTTCCTCCTGTACCTGGTGCCTCTCTGAAATGGGTGAGTACCTTCTTAACGGGAACTGCACTGGTGTGCCAGCTGTACTTTGGGAAGCTAGGGTGAGGGTGCCCTGCTCTCTGCCCTAGCCACTACTATGTAGTTATTTGGCAAACAGCGTAGTGAAAATTCTGCTCATGAAAGCCAAACAAGCAATAAAAAGTTGATGTTAGGTTTTGCTAGCCTATTGTGATTTAAAACTAAAAGAGAAAAACGTTTGAATGAAATTTAACCCTGTGTCAAAACAAAAAAACAAATCAAAATGTCTTAGTGTTTCATTTGCCATTTATGCTGCTGCTGCTTTCTCATTTGTTTGAATTTCTCCTCGTACACTGAAAATTATTAGTTACTTTGACTTTTCCACTTAAAGCCTCATGTATCTTCCAGTTTTAGCAGATGCTGGCATAAAAATGAAAAAAAAAATATAGTAGCTGTTGCAGAAATGTTTGCATACAATGGTAGCCTGTGCTTTCTTCCTTTGGTTAAGGTGTGTAGTGATTTTTTTAACCTTTAGATGACCTTGTATTTATCTAAATATATACTACCCTTGCTATTAATTTTCGTACGTTGCCAAATCCCTTAATCCTGGCTCAAGCTCTAATAGTGCCTTGCTACATCTGTTGAGATTAACTCTTGGACTAAACTCATTTATTTATACAAAATCATGGAAAACTTTCCATGGGAGGAAAAGCAGCATCTTTTAAGTGGGTGGGAATGAGGCACAAGTTACAGGTTATGACCCTGAAGATGATCTCTTGGGGATCTTGCAAGAAAAGTTAGAATAAATATGTCAGAAAATGTAAGCCTTCAGAACTGTTACCAGTAAGTTAGCATCAGAGAGCTTGTCAACACTAGCACAAGTAAAAATTCTCTTTCCCTAAAAAAATCTATTATAATTATTGTTGTGAACTTGGCAAAAATAATACATTGAGAACAGGTATAGTATTTTACTTGTGAAAGGTTGCGAGGTACCTAGAAGCAGTGACTTAGCCATCTTGGGTCTTCTTTCATTTTTAAATTCATGTTTAGTATTGTATATTGCATCTAGAAACAGGAGAAACATTATGTTAACAATCAAAGGCAAACGAGCTTTTGATTACAGTCTGGGAGTTTGAGTTGCATTTAGATCCACCATTTTTCATTATGATTACTGGAAGGTTGGTGTCCAAGTACTTAGGTTTCTTTACACATCTTGGGCATAGCCGTTGTGGGCAATTAAAAAAAGTACTCGGAGCATTGAGAATGAAAGAAACTATCACTTCAGCTGTGGAGTCTCCCAAGTGTGTCGTTTGTGTGATGGGGCTGAAACTTTCACTGGATGCATACATTTTTCCTCACTTAAAAATTGTCTCTTGCGCAAGAAATGTCCAAGAGAGATTCTTAGCTATAGTAGAGTATTTAAAAACCATGCAATCTATTTTGTTTAAATGCCGGTACTTTTTGTGTACGTACCAGTCAGCCTGTTCCTCAACATCTCCTAGCACAGCAGCATCACTGAGCTAAGAGCTGCCTGACGAAGGGCCCCTGTACGCGATGCTAGTATTCATGCAGGTTTCCTCGCGCTAATTGGCATATTTTTATCTATAAACTGCACAAAAATCACCGCTACGTTATGTAACGCTGGGATATCATCTCCTCGCAAAATTGGCACACCCAGCAGAGTGAGTGGTTGGGTGAAGCCATACATTATCTTGGTTTTTGGATGGGTTCTTCAGTTCTGTGAGTCACTGAGAAGTGTAATGCACAGGCCAGGCTCAATTACAGGGAACCATAGATCAGAGAAGCAAGGTCTACTGATCCGTAGTGCTGCTGTTACAAGTTCTGTTCCTGTGCTGTCATAGTCTTAACAAAAAGCATATTCCAAGTCTTTAACATTAAGTAGGATGGATTACAGTTTGTCCTTTTACTTGGACAAAACGTTGCCTTGCTGGATTTTGAGGGTGTGGGAAAGTGAAGTTATCTGGAATTACTACTGACTGTGGCTTCCCTTCGGGAATTTGGAATAGTTTCAAAGTCTGGAGTGTTTACCTGGACACACCGTGCGTGACACTGCTACTAAATTGCTTGGAGGTTTATGGGTGGAAATCAACGTGGAGTAGGAAGGCGCTTTTTTTTTTTTGCTTTTTTTTTTTCCCCTTGGAGACAAAAGGGAATTGTGCAAGATGAATAAATAGAGCAGGGACTGTTTGCCAGACTCACAGTGCTGACGGCCTTGCGGCTCCAATGAATTTCATAGATGTGCTAACATGACTGGCAGCGGTCCTGGCCCAGTTTTTCTGTTTAGATGAGCTTGGGGCCCATCCACTGGCCCTTTGCCACGCATTGTTGCAGCACTTGACCAAACCGTGGCTGCGTGAAGCGACTTGATGCTTTCAGCTGTCCAAATCACATGCCTGCCATGGGACAGGATATCCTGCTCAGACGGGGCGTCTCGGGAGGGTGCTGGTGCTTGAATTACATGTCACAATACAGAACCTGTGTTGGGCGAGGAGGTAGGGTACGAGAGAGAAAAAGGTCTGGCAATACGGACGAAGGATAAAAGTTGCCGAAGGCTCTGGTCTGGCTTGACTTTCACCAGGGATGAGAGTAAGAAGGAAGACACTGTGAAGCGGAGAGAAGGTTGGGATGCTGAGAAGTGTAAAACTCCTATCTGGTCACATCTTAGCCTGAATCCTTAAACGGTGAAAGGGAAAGAATTTCACTTCTCCCCAGATACAGAGACCTTTGGGTGGCATGTGAATTTCTGCAGGCACATCCTATTCCACCAAAACATTTAGATCTCCCCGTGCTCTAGTCTTTAACCCTTAGTCTGGTTTAGACAGCCTCTCCAGCATTTCTGAGTTAGGGGATGCAGGGGGAAAATGCTGTGTTAAAGGTCAGTGCGGGAACGCTGCAAATTAGCATTTGAAAGTAAGCAGTCACAGGACCTTGCTGTGACTTGGGCACTCGGAGATGTCTTCATTGTCAGCGATGCTGGCAGCAGAGAAGCAGCTCCATTCAGTGGCTGTCAAAATTTTTTGCATAGCACTGCTATGTGGTAGTCCAGGGTGGGTCATTGCTTTTGAAGCATCTTCAAATATTTGCTGAGGAGAGTCTTGCCTCTGGGCTTTTGTTTCTGGAATATTCTTTCTGTTTCAGCTTGATTAGCAGATACACAGATAAACCGTAACGGTTAAACGGCTTGTGCAGTGTGTTTGTCGGCTATTCTCTCAAATCAGTTTTCAACAACAGATATGTGGCACTATTCTCCCTCATCCTTTGCTGACAGGGAAACTGAGGCACGACGGTTGCACTGGCTTGTCCATGTTCAGAAGCAGATACAAGAGTACACCCGCGGAGTTCTGGCTCTTTTTAGGGATTTTTTTGCTACATCATGCTGTTTCTTCTAAAATGACTTGTGTTTATTTCTAGTCAAATTACTGGGTTCTCACACATGTAGAACTCATTTTACTCTATGTATATTTTATTAAACCTGTACTCAGTTCTAAGACTGAATTGAATTAAATTTAACTAAAACCACATTGAACTTTTTTAGCAAGATCTTTAAACACACTTAATTTGAATGCTTCAGGAGTATCACTTATTACCCACGCTCATCAGATCAAGTGCATGCAGTAAAGCTAGGACACAGTAGAGAGCTTTGTGCCTTCAGAACATCTTCTCCTAACTTATCACTAGAGAACATGTGTTTTTTCTGTAACGGGACTATACAGACATGCAAATATATTGACCCATATTTGATTTCAGTTTTCTGAAGGAATAAAATGTTAAAGTGCTTGTGAATGTAGTATTTTGACAGTGAAAAAAGGTCAAGTGTTGGTGAGATTTGAGTACAGATAACTGGGATGCTAGGAGCTGAAATATCTTGCTCTCTTCATTAAATTTCATGTTACATACATGCAGCCAGGTGCAGGAAACCCAGCTAAAGTCTTTCTGTCTCTCTCTCTCTCTCTCTCTCTCTCAAGTTCCACTTGAGATTTAAGGGTGTGTAGCACACTTGCCCTCTCCCCTCTCTGTTGCAAGTTGAGTATCTCTGTCCTGTGTACCAAGCTTAGAAAACAGTATTTTACATAACTAATTATTTGGTTTGTAGAATTTTTGGCTGCATCGTTTTGAAAAATTATTTCTCTTATGCTGGTCATTTTATGTTGGGTAATGTTACGAAGCATTAAGCAAGCAGAGTTCTAGGAAAATGTTTAACAGTTGCTGGTTTAACAGTTCAGATCTTAAAAATACTACATTCAATATTCTGCCTCTCTTTTTGTTTTTACTACAGGTTGGATTTTTTCCTAGCGAGTGTGTTGAACTAATTAATGACAAAGTTCCTCAGTCCGTGACCAATTCCGTGCCAAAACCAGGTATGTATATTAAGTTTTATGATGCAGTGAAATAAAATGGACTTATCTTTTTGGTGTTCCATGTTTAGCGTCTCCTTTATACATACTGTGTTATACCCTGTGTGTTGATCATCCTTTACACATACCATGTTATCCTTTCTATGTGTTGATCATCCACACGTTACCTCTCTCTGAATAGTTGCCACTGTTGAATGTCTTTCGTCTGCGGTGTTCTGTAAGCTCATGGCAACGTCCATCTCCTGCGTGATTTGAAAGATTTTAAGCTTGTAAGAATTTTAAGATACCTTCGGCAATTTGTAACTAGTAATTCCATGCAACATCCCAGTTCTTGGTGTCCAGAGTGTTGTATGTTAGGTGTTTTTAATAGAGAGCGTACAGGTGACCCAAAAATGTTTATGCTAACTTAGATGGAATAGATTAGTGAGGTACTGGAAGCTTCTTTCTGTTTGAGAATTGATGGAGAAAGTCGGCTATAACAGAACTTGGAATTGTAATTGCTTCTGCTCTGGGTATATGACTCTAGCTACTTCCTACTGCCTTCTGGACAGTTTTGCATTGTATGAAATATAGGCAATTAATATCAAGCTTTGCTGAGGAAAGGAAAAATAAACAGAAAATGAGATCTTGGATCTGATTCTATTGTCATCCTGGTATACGCTGGAAGTGATTATAGTTAGATGTGCTGGCATAACTGAGATCCCTGCAGAATTTACTGGTGGTGAAGCTTTTGTTTAATTCTTCTGCCTTTTTAAAAAAAAAATCTCTATATTCATATATATAAAGATATATCTGTGTATCTTTTGTATCAAGAGAAGCAAGTTGAAATTGCTGATCTTTCTTAAAACATTAGGCAGCCAGCAAGTTGAGTTGGAAAGCTGGTTAACCAGTGTTATTTTCATCTATTTTCTCTATTTTAATGATGTTCCTTATCTTATAAGATTGCTGACTTGATACTTTAAAACAAATAGATGTGATTCAAAAGTTTGACTTTTACTAAAGGAAACGCATTTTATCAGATCCTGTGTTACAGCTTGGAACTTTTGGTTCAGTGGTGAAGAGTCATGACCACCCTAAGCTATCAGTGCACTGCATTAATCTGCGTGCTTCAAAGAGCTGACAGTTTAGGGAAATAGTTTTCTCAGCCATTGGTATCTCCAGCCTTTGTTATTCCTGGGAACATGCAAATGTATTTGCTCGAATCAGCGTCACAGAGATCACTAGGAATTCAAAGCGCTGCAGCAGGTGGTCATTCCATAAATCCGGTCTCTGCCTTTTTGTGGTTTGAAGTTGATCTCCAAATACTTTGATCGGTCACTTCTCTATACTGTATCAGGGAAAGCATGTAGACAAGGGCAACTTTAAATCTGAATACAGGCTAGGCTGATAGATACAATCATAAGCAAGTGTTTATTATTAAATATGGCTCGGGCAGTTAAATGTCATGAGCTGCTAGTGAGTAGTTTCTTGCTACGCTTTAATGAGAGATAATGAAGCCACATAGATTAATAGATTCTATTTGGCTTTAACAACACACTAGGGGGTGAATTTCCTCTTTCAGTCCTGGGAAATGTTATTTATGAAGTTGATACCAAAAGCCCGAGTCCTATTAAAAGTAATAAGTTGAAGGATATTGCCAAGTCATGAGGCTGTCCCTGTTGACCTTCCCTGGTAGTTGTTCTAGGCGTACAATTAAAGGCAAAAGACTGCTCTAGAAGAACACTAATGAGCTTTCAGATGTAAGGACTGCTAGAACAAATGCTGCAGCTGTTTCGATAATCCATCCCTGCCCCTCCTTTGCACACAGACTTTATGATACCATTTCTTTGTAGCATTCTGCTTTCTGTTTTTTCCACCTTGGGGAGAAACAGTACTTGTATGGCGGAGGCAGAAGTCTGAAAGACTCTTCCTCGGTTGCTACAGAAGTTGTGACTTGGCAGGAGCTAGAAGGAGTCAGGGAGGAGGTTCCTATAGTTAAGGCATGTAGAATGTGATGTTGGAGAACTCGAGGAACCTATCTGCCTGGAGGAAAAAATGATGTGTGAAATACAGAGGGGGTGAGAAGATGAAGGGGGAGGAAGGAGTTTCAGTTTCCTAGGCTCGGTTACCACACAGCTGCACAAGCGGAATGCCTTGTCAGCACAGTCCAGGACGGTGGCACAGGGGCAGAAAGGAGTCACTGGAGCACCCCGAGTGGCTTAGGTAGCGCTGCTGCAAAACGTGAAATCGGAGCTTTCCAAGGGGATCCTCCGGAGCTTCGCTCGGAATCCCATTGCTGGGATAATGCAGAAGAGCTTGCGTTTTCCTCACTCGTATTCCATGCCTTTAGTGTATTCTAATCGATGCCTTAAACATCTAGGGTATTTCTCATACACTTAAATATCCGCATCAATTAATTTTCTCGCTTCACCTGTATTTGAAACATCAGATTGGCTTTTCCCAAGGAATAGAGACTTTTCTAAAAGGAACCACTTGGAGCTTTTGTCCTCACTCGACATTAGCGGGGTATTTCATCTAGAATTAACGTGAAGTTTTAGATTTGGGCTTGATAAGACATGCTTATCAACATGCCAACTTTATTTTCTTTAATCAAAATACGATGTGTAGAGCATCTAGGACATTTTATATCTGCAGCATAAAGCTCTTTGCTATGAAGGAATTTACAAACATAGAACTCCTTGTGTTGTTTAATTGTCCATAGATTTGGATGGGTTAAGTAATCTAATGAAAAGCAGATGGAAAGCAGAGAACTTCCTGCCCTGCATTTTTATTATTATTTAGAATTAGAGGTTTTGATTCGCAGAAGTGATGGGGACAGCATTTTAACAGAACCATAAAATATTGCAATGCTTCGTAATGCAGTACAAATAATGACTGAGGTTCAAATGAAAATGAAACACAGGGAGAGGGAGAGGAGGGCTGGGTTTAACTGCAAACTCGGCTTTTACAAACAGTATTTTCTTTGACTGTGGAAGTACATGCTTAGACCAGTGATAATGCAGCCAGTGTCTGAGATAAATGAAAGAAAATGGACCTTGCAGGAAAACTGTCCATTTTTTTCAATTCTGAAAATTCAAAGTAATAAGAAAGAATACTGGTTTTCCCTTGAGTGGCCTCTGCAATATATTTGACAATGAAGTTTGGATTGTCAAAAGTATCATCTCCCAAAATACTGCTAGGGGTAGGTATGCTTGCAGAGATGTGTAGATAGATACGTCTGCATGCGTGCATGCACACACAAGCTATCACCTGAAAATTGAAGTCAGTTTCATTATTGCTTAACAAAATTGTTTCGTGTTTTCCTTTTTCAAACTTTGTACACATGAGAAAGTCATACAAGGAGAAGAAGGGGTGCTCAGGAAGTCTTGGAAGTTATCTGTTGAGTGCTGTTTTCCCTACAGTATTGGACTAAGCCTGTACCCCATTTTTTTTTCCATGTTCAGTGCTGTGAGGAAATGCTTTTTTTTCAGGTGGGATGCAGACTGATACCCTGACTGTTTCTATTTATGTAAAAAACACTGTAAAGATCCAGGAAGGTAGCGTGGGCTCACCAAATCCCAGTTTTCTTGAACACTTGCCTTTTTTCTAAGTTCCCCCTGTATTCTTACACAGATACAATACTCTAATGACAAATTCTTAGCCTAGATTATTACATTGAATTGATATCTAATATTTTGTAGCTAATACCATTTACTGACAATTTAGCTGAAATTCTGTACTACAATAAATGGAATCAGCTTGTATTTATAAAGATTTTTAAAGAGATACAGGATGAAAGGTTGCGTTGAATTTCAGATATTCGGAGAGCAGTGAATCTTTTAAATATTCATTGTGCTGCTTAGAAGAAAAAAAAGTGAATAGCTGTTTTGTTTTTTCCTTCTAAGTGAACATTTAGGAATTGCCTGTAGATTGTGGCTGTGTTTACTCTTCTCATTCACTTCTGTCCATCTCTGGTCTTTTCTGGGAACAGTGTGTATATGCGTGTATGTGTTCATGTTGTCCCCACTCACCATTTTGGCATAGTTCACAGTCCCAGGCAGCATGTCTCAGCTATCTGTTCCAGTCCGTTCTTTCTCATAATTCTGAATATTTGTAGTTTACCAATATTTAAAATCACATCTCACGCTTCACCTCATACGTGCAATTTGTTTAATGTCTTTTGCTAACAAGTAGCATCTTGCTGTGTACCAAAGCTTTACTGCACTGCGCCTCGGCATGATAATTTGTTTGAAGGTTTCTAAACATGGTTGCTGCTGGGCAGCATCTGGTTTCAGTGGGGAAACAAAGAATAAAGATGCAGTTTGCAGTGGGACAGTTAGAGCTTAAGTGAAGAAATGGGGGATAAGAAGGTAATGTATCCCTTTCTTTTTTCCAAAATAATGAGCATTTTTAAAACGTCATTCTCACCAGTTCCTCAGTCTCGCTAAGGACAAAAGATTGAATAACCCCAGCAGCTCTGCCCAACTATATGGAGGATTGTTCAAATTCCTGTCTCATCCATTCATTTAACTTAGATTGAACAGGTAGATATACTCTTACGATATGCAAGGAAGGACACATTAAAGGGTACTTGTTAGTATTAGAAGCTGTTGTAAATGAAGAAATTTTTTTTAAACATACGTAACAGATTAATCTGGGTCAAGACGTCAAATACAAATAATCCACTGAACTTCAGGAGGTTTGAAATTTGGGTCTGGATCAGGCAACAGACTCTGTTCTGACCTCCTGAAGACTCTGGTAGAGCATTGAATGAACTAATTTTAACTGCAAAAATGCAAACTGAGTTACATTCATTGTGTTAGAGCTATTGCAATCATAACAGACTCTTAGGAGGTCATGCCTGGTTTGAAACAGGCTAGCTGCTAATCCCTGGACAAAAAAGATTGTGTGTTTTAGTTGGGTTTTTTAACTAAAAATAAAAATCAGGAAGATTAAGGTGCAAATAGAACTTATATTCTGCAGATGCCTGGGTTGAACAGCCATTTGACACCGATGAGTGCATAATGTCTTAATTAGTGTTTTTATAAAGAAAATATGGAAAGATAAAATGTATGTAATTAGTACCAGTCTCCTTAATCTTATATAAACAAACCAGTTGTTGGGCGTTCAAGATGCAACTGTCTCATTAAAGCTAAATTAAATGAAAATTTTATTGAGACACGGCAGGTATCCATTTCCAGCATGGAAGCAGTCAGGGAATAAACATACTACCATGCTCAGGGCCACCAAATACAGTTCTTGATGCAGAAGACAGACAATTTGCTTATAGTATGGACAGACCCAAGGACCAATCCTTCAAGAAATCACGTTCTCTCAGCTCCTGTGGAGCTCAGGCAGAGCCATAAGTGGACAAAGATGTCAGGATGAAATGTCAACAGTGTGAGCGTAAAAACTGCTTCTTTAGGAGACTTGCACACATCTTTGAAATGTACAGCAGATATTTCTCCACGGCTTTGAAAGCCACCGTGATTCAGCCTGGCAGGCTGGGTGTTCAAACGGAGACTTCGGCAGGACAATGCCAACTTGCTTAAACCCCAGATTTGAGCTGGTCTGATCTGTGGGGAAGTTAATTCCTGGAGTTTGTGTTTTCTTTATTCCATCCCCCCAAAAAAAGCTAACACTTGGGGCTGAGGCAGCAAGAGCTAAGTCTCTGTCTTGTCTGCAATTAATAATTTTCAGGAAGAACACCTTTTGTCAATAGGAAAACATAGCTCTGAGACAATTTTGGTTTTCTTTTTGCATAGAGTGAAAAATAAGATAAAGCAGTTGTCTGCTTTAGCACCATTAGAAATGGAGGAAAGCTAAATGTGTAAGGAACTGAATTACGCACAATGTAAATTTACAAATCTGGGAGTTGTTTTCTTTTGTAAGTGGTTGGCATTGTCCATCTATATAAAGAAATGTTACATCTTCCAGCCCTGTTTCTGACTCAGCAAAGTACTTAAACATGGGCTTAACCATAAACACATGCTTAGCAGACACTGGAAGTAATGCAAACAAATCCTGTGCTTCGCTGTGTTGCTCAGCAGGCATGGGCCTTGTGCTAAAAGTTCAAACATGCAAAATGTTTGGATTTTTTTTGAGCCGGGATACACTGGGTGGGGAATTCTTGGATCCTAATGAATTTCCAAAGTGTTTAAGGAATAAAGCACCAAACAACTTGAAGGATTGGGTCTGCGGTCCTATTTTGCGCTGTGTATAGCCTAGCTGAGCTTTATATGAAATTAACCCGTTTTCAATGGATGCATGTTTTAACCAACTTTTTTTGTTTTTTTGTTTTTTCTTTTTTTAATTATACCTTCCCAGTCTCCCCTGCCCACGGAGCCCGTCCAGCGTCCTGGAGCTACTTCCCCCCTTGTACGTTTTCATTTATTCCTTTTTTCTTCTTTCACTCTTTCTCTCCCTGTCTCTCTCTCTGTCTCTCTCTCTCTTTTTTCTTTTTTTCCTCCTTCTGTACATGCGAGTCAATAGCACTGATGCTTTAAAGGATATTCAGGGAAATGAAAACAAACCTTTAGTCTAACGTGCCTTTTTAAAAGCTTTTTGGACATAAAACGGTGCAGCAGGGAAACAAACTGATTCTAACTCTTTTCTGTTGGAGATGGTAGAATCATTTTGAACCAATAAAACCATAACTGAAAGGAATTAAGTGCCAGGCAACCAAATACGAACGTCAGTTTGAAAGAAAGAGAAGTTAAAAATGGGTGACAGAGAGGAATGAAACACAGCTCTGAAAGTTTGTTGGAACTTAAAATCTCCAGAAGCAAAGATTCCTTTTTTTTTCTTTTTTTTTTTTTCCTTAAGATCAGAAAATGCTGTTTGTGCTTAGCATCTCCCAATGCCCAAATTGAAACTGTCAGGTTATGCGGGAGTGGCTTACTTATCCGGAGAGTCCTGCTTCATGTTGCCATGGTCTTTTTTAGATCCTGCTAGTGCTGATGTAAACCTCATAGCAATAACCTAGCATCAGTAAAATTGGTGACTGTTTCCATAGTTTTAGCATTTTTTTACAGTAAAGGTCACATTTACACGTACCGACTGCTCCTAGGATGTTGTTTGGATTTCATAAATCGGTCTTAAAACTGGATAGGCAAATACTGTAGACAGATATCTATAAAACAAAATATATAATATGTGTGTGTGTATATATACACACACACGTATATATGCTTTCCCCATGCACATACACACTTCCAGCCTGTTGGCATGGAGACTGTGCCCTGATACCCTTGCAATGTGGGAAACAGGCATGTGGTTCCTACTGATGATAGTTCCTCCAGGAGAGGAATGTTATTTGACAGCAAACTTCTTGTTTCTGGTGTGAAGACTCAACTTTCTGAGCACCTTCCTGAGCATGTGCCAACATTATCAAATACTCTACAGACAGAAAGGTAGAGAGGAAGGGGAGAACAGGGTTTGTATTTCAGATACGATCATGGAGAGTGCGTGTGGTGAGGCTTCTTCCACTGCACATATCCAAACCAACAACAAGACCCAGGGAATATTTAAACTGGGGTAAAGCTTTTAAGGATGAGGGCAAAATTTATTGCTATGACTGGCTATATCCACCGATAAATAAATAACCTGCCAAAAAGTTTGGGAGGAGTTGGAATAGTAAATGCTCGTAAGATCCAAGGAGTTTCCTTTGGATGTACAGGTACAGAGAAAAGATTTTTTTCTTATTTTTTCCTCTTTTATAGTCAAGTTCCTTGAATCCATGAGCCCTTCAAAGATGCCATTCCTGCTAAGGATCAGTAGCCGTTAACTTCAGATAATAAAGGCAGGGTTGGGCTTTTTGCCCTTTTTAACATGAAAACAAAGAATGGCCAGATTGCTGGTTACTTAATGCAACCTGGATGGTTGGAATTCAGAGTCACTCTCCTTCTTAAGCTGTTTGTGAGACGGAAGAGTTCAACACTAGATCAGCTATACTACTTCTGCTCAAAGGTATAAGGCTTATTAGTGGTTCTGCTTGTTTTTCATGTCAAATTAATTTCTTTTGACAGCCATGTCCCTTTGTGAGTCATGTCATTGCAACAGAGACTAGAAACTTGGCTATCGCTGCGCACAGAGCACCATCAGAGAGATCATGTGCCACCTCCCTCACATGCCTGAAAGCTCCTCTGTGGTCTGCACTGGTGGTTCTTGTTTATAATATTTCTGTGTACCAAAGGTCATGGTTGCACGTCTTCTAGTACTAGTAATTTAGGGCCTTGCTTTATGTATTTTTTTTAGTACGGAAGCTTTGAGGTCCTGTTCAGACTTTGCTGGTGTTAGGGGGAAGTTAGTTTCTGGGCTCATGAAGCAGTTTTTGGACACTGAAGTTCTTTTTTGGCCCTCAGGTTCCCCAGATAAAACGAGCTGAGATCTGGTAGGGAGGCAAGGGCTGAACTACGTTTTTGAAACTGGGACAGAGTGCCTTTGAAAATGAGCTCTAAATCTTTAGTCTCCCAACCATACCAAAGACCATTATTGTGCAAGTTGCAGCTATGTTTAAGATCACTGATTTTTTCCACTAGCATTTGCTAACCTAAATTGAGATCTATTTTATATAATTTTTTAAACTGTTTTTTACAGTGAAAACTCTCTTTACAGTGATATGTGCACCTAATATCTGCAGTTGCACTGGAATTGAGAGTTAGACTGCATACGTTGTGGTCACACCTGAGCCAGCTTTAAGCCCAGTAGTTCAGGTGCCAGTAGCATCCACCTTCATCTGCGGCAGCTCCCATTTTCTTGGGATTTGGGTGTTTTTTCAGCTCGTCTTTTTTGCTATTCATCCTGTGCGCTTGGCATATCACTTCACTTAAACTTCTTTTTGCACATAGACACTGCTAGTTAAGAATACTTCAGGTCTAGCACATGCCAGAGAAGCAACACCTTAGAATGCAGAACACTAAAATCTGGATTTCTGTAGCACTGTTTCTCTTAATTGCTGTCCTTACAAATCAAATTATTAGTCTCCTGCAGTTTGTTCCAGGAGATGTTTTAATTTAACTTTGTCCTTTCTCTTGCCTTCTGTCTGTCCCTCTGCCCTCTTCCCACCTGACCTTAATTATGTGCAGATTTGGAGATGGATAGTGTAAAGCCAGGTTCTGCATATGTTACAGAGGCTCTGAACCAGTCCCAGCTGAGCTCAGGTAGAGCCCGTTATGTACAATTAGTCTCTCGGTGTCCTAACCAAGTCTAACACTGTATGTGGTAGCAATAACTATTTACTAACACCCTAGGTTTGGTTACAGAAGCTAGATGTAGTTGAAATAGTTTATTATTAATTTTAGATTAATATCTGTTGGCTAGAAAAGCCAATGCCTGATTCTAAGAATCTGCCTTCTTATGGGAAGATTTTCTGCAAGTGATTTCATTAAAGTCAGTGAGTCCGAATCTTAAGAGTACTGCCTAACATAACGGCCTTGTACTGGGTATGCTCTGCAGTATCAGTGGCTACATGGCTATTAGTCTGTGTATCATAAATTAGCTTCTTTTATTTTCCCCCCACTGCTGAATTTCTAAATATAAAGTGTTCTTCTTTTCCCAGGCTTTCGATTTGTGCCTCAGAAAGATATATCCAAAGCGTGTGCCAAACCCTATTTGACCATGTTCTGGAGGAAAGAACTTGCTTGAATAAGAAAGAAAAGAAATGTGGTTAAATGCTAGAGTTTTATGGCAATGTAAATGACACTAATGTGTACCCGGTTGCACGGTGATAGCAGAAGACAACTGTGTTGTGTTGTCATTGGCATGACAACGTCGTTATAGCTTTTCAGAACTAGCATTAGGTAAAATTAAAGTGTTCCAGTGGAACTAAGGAACTGAGATATTTCTCTGGTACATTTTACGTACTTAAACAATTTGATCGTCAGTTATTGAGAGGTATTTGATAACAGAGTTTTCAATTTGTTTTGTTTTGTTTTGTTAAATCATATCTGGACTTTGGTTTTCCTGGATCTCCTAAGTGCTTTGAAAGAAAATGTAAGTGGAATTTTAGGAGAGATTCGATAGCAAACTGTGTAAGTTTTGTTTTCCTGCGGGCTAGATCAGGGCTTTACAGTAAGGCAGGCAACACGTTGTATTTCTTGCAAAGTGTCCAGACAATGTGTTGTCCTCTTATGTCCCTCTGTTTCATCTAGTCCCTTTGTATTGAGGTTGAAATGCATTTGCAGGGTAACCGTACCTTTCACAGAGATCATCCCAATCTATTCTTTGGGTAAAACAAATAGGTTAATGGATATTTGATATTGGAGTGGTGCTGATAAATACAGCCAGTCAGAGCTCACTTGGGTCCTGCTGTACACAGCGCTGGTATTGTGTTTCAGTTTATTAAGGAGGCTAATGTTTGTGCCATTCAGTGATTTTAAGTGCTTGGTAAGTGGCAGGCCACTTTTCTAATTGTATTTCAACTGATTGCAAATCTTCTTGTGGTTGCCTATGTGTAAAGCTCTGCCTCTGCTGACATCCTTGTCTGTATTTCCATTGTTACCTTCTAAAGTCACCAAAGGCGGATTTATTTTTTTAACTAGGCTTTAAGGCTTTATTTTACTCCCGTAATAAGTGTTGGATGCTTGCTTTGAAAAATGAAAATTTTTTTAGCAGTATTATTTTGCTGGTAGTTTGCATCTTGGATACATTAGGAATGCCAAACTTAGTCTTCCATAATTATGTTGCATTGCTTGTTTTCAGTGCAGGGAAATTACCTGGTTTTAGGAGAAGGGGATTTATTGCGGCAACTGCCCAGGACTGCGCACAGCTATAAGACATGCTATTGCAGTGGTTAGTCTTTTTAGGTCTTTAAATTCGTGTACAGAATTGTGGTACAAACCAGGACTGCAGCAGCATTTTCCTGTTAGTTTTTTCTTTCCTTGGAGTCTTCCTTTCTCTTTGCTCTCCCTCCCTTGTTTCAAGTGATTCTTCCCCCTTCTTTTTTTCCTTCCCATTTTTTGGCAGAAATAGAAAGGGACGAGAACTGTGGGCTGATCTGTGGAAATGCTGCTATATACAGGATTCATCTGGTCTCCTATGAAAGTCGCACCATAAAATCTGTGATTCTGCCTGAAAAGTATGAGTTTGAGAGAACAGCTCCCTAGAGCCTGTGTGCTAGGAAGAGATATTGACAGAAACTCTAAATTACAGATTCTCTGTTCATTGGGCAAGTATGCATGTCCAAACTGGGACATGTAGTGGATTTACGTGGAGCGTAAAAAAAGTTCTCAAAGTTAAAAAGTGTCAAATATTTTTTTTCTGCACGCTGCAATGAACCTCTGGCTATGAGAACGTATTTTTGTATGTAACTTGCTTTTGAATTTAGCCTTCAGTGGCAAATCTGAAATACTTGTCCTGTCCACCTAAGTAAAATCTATAAATCTTGGCTAGCTCCTGAGTGAGAGACAAGCAAGAATTTTAAGTATTTCAAATAAGTTCCTAAGGATACGTAGCATTAGGAAGTCAATGTATTTTTTTATTCCTTCTTAATCCTTTAATCCTTTAACAGTGCAGATGTTTTCTGACAGTAGGAGTAAGAACCAAGCATGTATTTTGGCAGTGTTTTTTAAGCCCCCATGGTTGTGTTCCTTACCCACAGACTCTATGAGAGTTTTAGGTAATGTTCGTAGTTGATGCAGTATTTTGCAATCTGGAGTTTGAAGTAACGTTCGTAGTCGATGCAGTGTTTGCAATCTGACCAAATAGGTATTTTTGTAACCGTTCCTAGGTGCTGTGGAAACATGTCGTGATGGTTATGAGGTATTTGTGCGTAAATTGGTTGACATTTTCTTGAAGAGGCCTGGATTTGAAAGCATGGAGTTTTACCTGTAGAAGAGAAGGGATTTGGGTATTACTGCTGTCTCTGAAGGGTCCAGGGGAAGCAGGGTCAGAGGCAGAGGAAGCTTGGCAGGGCAGGAGACCCCATGGTTTGGGGGAAGACCAGGAGAGAGGTCTGGACTAAACCAGAAGGGCATCTGCAGGCTCTAGAGACCCAAGGTGAGGAGAAGGATACAGCTTGGTTTTGCCATTTCATTTATTGCTTTTTTTCTTTTTTAGCTAAAGTAAAAGGAGAGTTTTCTAATCTGTTGCAAGACCTGCTTGTCTTCTCCCTCCCAACCCCCAAGAAGGGGAGCCTTTGTAATTTCACAAACAAATGTCATGTGTGCAAAGCAAGTAGTTTACAGGGATAAGTTACTGCACATGAGCATCGCCTTGTGCCCTGTGTAATTATTCGCACAAGTGCAAGCTGAGCGAAAAAGGTGATTGCTCTGGTGACCTTTTGGCTTCTTTGTACAATATCAGTAACAGCGCAGGTGCAGGGCATCAGTGAATGAGGCCTCTGTCTCCAACCTCAGGCCAGATTTGCACTAATGTTTTTTCTGGCATTGCTGAGTCTGCTCTAAGTATGAAAAAGATCACGCCCAGAGCTGACGCAGCTTATCTGAAAAAAAAAAACAAAAAAACCCAAAACCAACAAAACCACCCTAAACACCCAGTCGGGGTGTAGGCACAGCTGTCCTGGCAGAAGAGCCCTTTTATCAGCGTAGGTCGTGTCAAGGGGAGCAGCAGAACTCTGCCAGTTGAGAAACACCTTCTCCCAGCATATCCTGCATCTCCACGGGGAGGCACCACTGGTGTAATTACAGCATTGGAAATCAGCCTGGCATCTCCTGAAGTCACAGGGAAATGCCTGAAACACAGGTAGGAGGAAGAGACAGATTAATTTCTGTATTCCCTGTGGTGCAATTTCTTCCTCGTGTGTGGTCACTTGCAGCCTCTGAGGCTTTCTGAAGAAGTTGAACCCGTAGGCACTAGCTTCAGGCTTCCCGCATTTTGACAGGTAATTTTGGGGCAAGTCTTGGCCATGTTTCCTGGGGAATTTTAATTGGAAAAGAAAACGAACAAGCGTGGCGTATGGATCTGTGCACAGTCTGTACGCATCAGTTCAGAAATAATTATGTAGATCTGTGTATTGTGTAGGTAAGAAAGAGATGTATTAATGTTTCTGTTATGGAAAGATTCACAGCGTTTGGGGCTGGCATGCTTAACCTTTTTTTTGAGAGGCTGAATCCACTGAAATAGGATGACTACTTGTGAAATAAAGCGGTAAAACTTGGCTGAGTGCAGGGGTGTTGGAGGCACCGATGTGCTATTAATAAGGCCGGCTTTCTTTTCACATGTTCTGTGCTGCTTTCTCACTCTGCCTGCTCTCCACTTACTCAGGTTGGAGGGTTTTGTTATTTTTAAACGAGGTATTTTTTTCCTTTCTCACAAGCTCTGTCAAAATGGGACTTAACTCTAATAATAGCTGGCTTGAGCAAAACTCTGCAGTTATGCTAAGAGCTTTGAAATCATGGGAAAAGGTAGTTTGTTCTGCTCTGCTTTTCCTCTTCTTTTCTCCTGAATAATTCTGTAAATTAGTGTGGGAGCCAAGTTGTGGCTCAGAAATATTTTCAGGCAGCTTTAACCTTAGATGATAGCACATAGCTCTGATCTCTTCTTGCATTGGCATACGGATTTATCAAGGGTCATGCTGGTGCATATCTCAAATCTCCAATTAAAACCTGGTCCTGTTAAGTTCACAGAGGCTGAGCAGCTGCACCGTCACATCTCTGTACGCAAAGGAGCGATGCTTGGGCTCTGACTCCATCTGGCTATCACCAATGTCCTTAGGGATCGGTGTTCTTGCTACATCTGCACGAAGGTGGCTGTGTGAAACTATAAATTAATGTTAAAAGTGAGCGGAGCTGGAGAATATGTGCTGGCAGACCCGTAATGTTTGTTTGGCTTTCTCAGAAGGTCTTGCTTTGGGCACAGCTATGGTGTATCTTTGGGAGGATCCTTAAGTGAACACATAGAAAGGCACGTTGTCCGCTGCCTGGAGAAGATCTGTGGCGTGTTTCCATCAGAAGTCCTACACAAGCAGCCAAGGCAAGACTACTCCTCTGCCCCTCTCTGTCCTCCCTCCTTTCTTCCCCAGTCCCTGGTAGTGAATTTAACTGCTGCAAACTGCAGATCATAATATTACTCTGGCCTTTAGGGCTTGCTTCGCTAGCTCATGAATCAGCCTGTGTCTGTGATTAATTCAGAAGACTTTGCTGAGCTGAAGTTTCATCTGCCGGATTTCATTTAAGAACTTGTGTCAGTGCCGTGCTCATTCTTCTTCAGCATTTAATCCTGTAACTGCAGTGGGAAGCTTGCATCGAATTCTTTGACTTGTTCTCATGGGAACTTGCTTTTGCTAAAGGAAAGGCAAGCAAAAGTCCTGTTACCTGCTTGGCTGTGTAATGCATCATTCCGAACTGTGTTTTTTACCTTTGTAAATGGAATATTTTTCTTGCAAACCTGGAAAGCCATGGCAGACCGTGGCTACGTCCACCAAAAGAGCGAGTCACCACGTGATTGTCAAGGTACTCTGTGACATGAGATACCTTTATGTCAAACCTGGTTTTTGTGAGCTCTGTGAATCAAATCAAATCAATTTGAGGTTATCCCATGGCAGTCTATTGCATGGTGTGCTGTTCTGTCAGGGGTTTTTTAATCTCCCAGTCTGCTCTCATGCATAGTCTTAGTTTCTCACCAAAACCCTCTTTTAAAAAAAAAGGGGGGTGGGGGGGCGTTATTTGGGGGGTTCTTTTTTGTGTGTTTTGAGAGTATTTGATTGCAGGATAAATCTCGCTGAGTAAGAAGCAGCATTGAAAAATACTGGCTGCCTAACGTCTAATAATGGCTTGAAGCTTCCTTCAGTGGTTAAATTTGCAAAACCAGAAAGTGGAAGAAGCTACAGGGTATATTAGTAACATTTTTTAGGTTACTCTGCCTTCCCAATACTTCTATCTGAAATAACTTTTGGGGGATAGGTTAAACTTCAGAATGCTGTAAGGATTGGATTTGCGACAAGTGTGTGGATGCAGCCTTTTTGTCTATGATGTCAAACGCTCGGGCTTGTTAGCTGTGTTTAAAAGTTAAACATTCATTATCTACCTCTTCTGCTCCACTGCAAGCTTATGAACACGTAAATAGGGGAGAATGCATCTCTTTCGCTTGCTTTTGTTCCTTAAAATCGTCTGGCAAAAGAAATTAGGAACAGAAAATGAGACTCACATGTGAAGATTATTTTATTGGTTTCAGTCAAATATTCAGAAGAAGCGAGAGGGCATCCCCGTACCGTTCAGTACAGGGGAGGGCAAAGATCCCCTGTCTGGGGGCAGAGCCCCGTAAGCTCCAGAGCCAGAGGAGTTACGTCCATGTGGTGATGCGAACAAGCTCTTTAGCCGTGATGCCGTGCTGTGCCAAACGCAGACTTGTCTTTTCCAGGTGCAGAAGAGCCACATCCCTGGTTGCTCAGGTTTCATTCCTAAAAGAAAGGCATTTTGTAACAAGCATTAAGTATTTTTATTCATAGGAAACAAAGCGCAGGTGGGGGAAAGGTGTGCCATTGTACACCATGTAGTAAAATATCTCCTCAAGCACTGTTGATCATCAGAGCCATGATTTTCAGAGGTAATACCCAAATCTACAGTTGAGGGAGCTCTGTGTTACTGGTGATGCAGCTGTTCTGTTCCTGCTCTGATTAGCAAAAATAGGATTGTGCGATCTCTGGCCCTAGTTGGAAACTGTGCACCAGCAAAGTGGGCGAACCGGAACAGTTTGTCACAACGTGGTTTATCAGCCTTGCAGGATTCTGCCTGGCCTACATTAAAAAGCAAAAAAAAAAAAAACCAAAACAAAACAAAACCCAAACCTGATGGAGGAACCATATAACACATCCTGGCAGTTTTGGGTAGCTGATAGTGTTACTAGTCTGCAGTCCTGTATACTGTTTTGCTATTTTGAATTGTATGTGCATTTTGCATTTAAATTTCGAAAAGCATTGCTTCTGTTGTGTTCGTTCCCCGTTTGTGTTGGGATTTTACCAACTTTTATCAATGGGTTTGATAGGAAGAACATTCCTGGAATGGTGAGTTGGTATCGGGGAGAAGGTTTTCTAATCAGAATTGTACATAAGCACGTATAGAACCGGATTTAGGAGTCAGGCTTGGCTGCTAAGGAAAAAAGTAATGTGTTAGTATGGTGGTTGTCCAAGCAAAACAATTCCAGTAATAAATACCAAGTGTAATAAGTAGCTGGAGAACAAGCATTGTTTGGAGATATGAGTCACCAAACAATTTTGAAAATAACACATTTGCTTGAGGAGAAACTGTGAACACCAAAAAAATGAGTTTTACCCTCCTGATCATCAAGATGTCTGCATAAATAGAAGCAGATTCCTCTCTAATCCTTCTGACCCTGAGGTTGTCCAACTTATCTAGTAAGCCCACACTTTAAAGTGTGTGACAGCAGTTACCGAGATTGATAAACTGCACCGCAGCCTCGTACGAACTGAGTAGCTTGGGGTCAGCGTGGCTAAAAAGAACAGCAGCAGTATTTATTCCTCGAGCACGCGACCGACGCAGGTTAACGCCACCAGCTTCACCGGCACCAGGAAAAGGCTGGAAGGCCAGGCTGAAGTTTCTTCAGCCCCGAGACCCTCTCGGCTTCTGTACCTGCTGCTGGGTGCCGGCCTTGGTTCAGGCTGAGCAGGGATGCCGTAGCTGGCGGTAAAGTCAAGTTACGGTGCGTTCTGCTTTCTGCTCTGGAGCGCGTTGTGCTGATGCCGGAGGTTTTTGGAGCTGGGCTGCAAGCTAGGTCACTGTAGAATGATCCGTGTCATTTTGCTTTGTTTTTAAATGGCAGAACTCCCGGAGAATTGTTGATTGCGTTTGTTTTCAGGGATCTGATCAACGGGGCCGCAAAGTGTGTGGGTTAACAGCCACTCAGGAGTGGGAGGGGGCATAATTTCTTTAGTGCTGTAATTAGATTAAGAGAAAGGACACCCTGGGTGCAAAGTGTCCCTGCTGTCCCCAGGGGCAGATGGGGCTCGCGTGTGCCCATGTCCAGTCTGCAGGTTTGGACGCGCTTCTGTCGAAGCGTTCCAGCCCGCTCACCGTCTCTCTCCCTTTCGGACGCGCCGAGACGGCCTTTTTTTTGCGTGGACTTGAGGATTTGCGGTGCAGGCGAGAGACCCGCGCTTAAAACGATGGCGCGGGCGCAACCCCTGACCCCTGCAGTCTTGACGAAATCGGGCAGTGAGCGGCGATCCCCTCCGGTTTATCCGGGCGCAAAGGGGCAGAGGAACGAGAAAACCCTGGACGGACTCGAGCGCGGCTCTCCTCGCCCCGTCCTTTGCCACCCGCAAAGTCTGTTTTCGGTCAGGAACCCGCAAGAGGACGGCGAGCCCGTCTCCGTCCCGAGAACAGAGGTTGAGGGAGAGGCGGTGGGTTACCAGAGCCCTGCTTCGCTCCCCCCCCCCCCCTCTTCCTCACCCTCTGCCCTTCGCCCACCGAGGTCCAAAGGGCCCGGGCCGGGCGGGGAAGCGAGGCCCGGCCCGGGCCGGGCGGGGAAGCGAGGCCCAGGCCGCGGCCTTTCCAGGGGAGGAGAGCGGGA